>NC_051063.1:183882840-183968969 GCF_004664715.2 Peromyscus leucopus
TCCCATAATAGATGGTTGAGCCACCATGTGGTTCCTGGGAATTGACCTCAGGACCTCTGGAAGAGCAGCTCTTAACCACAGAGCCATCCCTCCAGTCCATGATGGATGGCTCTTACTAGCAAGTGGACCAGACAGCTTAGAGACTCTCCCCTCCTCATTGGACTTTGAAAGGGGTGACAGTGGCGGGCAAAGGCAGGCGTACATAAAGCAGAAGTTGCTGTTGTCCTTACCAAATCCATAGATAGACGAGACCTTTCTCCTAGCCTCTCCAGCTCTCTACTAGCTCATTTGGCTCGGTGCCCCACCTTCTACCCCGTGGCTGCTGAACTTGATCCTATCCCACTGCACGTGTTACGTGAGACAGTCACACAAACCGCTTCTCTGTTTTTAGAGCCTATGATACCACATTCCTTGCCTATAGGGTGTATTTCACATTCCAGTTGGAGTCATTTCATTTATACCTTTTCGGTTTTTCAAGACAGGGTTTCTCTGTGTAGCTTTGGAGCCTGTCCTGGAACTCACTCTGTAGCCCAGGCTGGCCTCGAACTTACAGAGATCCATCAGCCTCAGCCTCCCAAGTGCTGGGATTAAAGGCGTGAGCCACCACCGCCCGGCTTCATATATACTTTTAAACCCCTTTGTGACAGAGTCTCTTGTAGCCCAGGTTAGTCTCAAACTCACTATGTAGACAAGGATGGTCCTCCTGCCTCTGCCTCCAGAATGCTGGAATTACAAGTGTGTACTACCATGCCCCATACTATTTTCACGTTTATTTATATTGTTTTTTCCTGCGCACATTTATTGTGATTTGTGTGTGTGTCACGGGGGCTGGAGTGTTTGAATGTCACAGGTTGTATGTAGAGGACAGAGGACAACTTTCAGGAGTTCGTTTTCTTTCCACCAAGTGGAGACTCGGGGTCACAATCAGGACATCAGGCTTGACCGCGGGCGCCTTTATCCACTGAGCCGTCTCAATGACCCAACTTCCTTCCTTTGTAAAACTGAAAATTGTAATCTCAGCACTTGGGAGGTGGATACAGGAAGATCAGGAGGTCAAGATTTCCTCCTTGGCTGTACAGTGAGTTTGAGGCCAGCTTGGGCTACACTGGACTCTGTCTCAAAAAAACAGTGAGATGGTTCAGCTGGTAAAGGTGCTTGTTGCCAGTTATGACAGTCTTAGATTCTGGCACATGGTAGAAGAAAAGAATTCACCTACACAAGTTGTCCTTTGACATACATACAGCACGCGCATACACTGAATATGTTATATATTTACAATGTGTGTTATAAAATTTGTTAAAAATTAATTTATAGCTGGTCCGTGGTGGCTCACACCTTTAATCCCAGCACTCGGGAGGCAGAGAGGCAGGCAGATGTCTGTGAGTTCAAGGCCAGCCTGGTCTACTGAGTGAGTTCCAGGACAGCCAGGACTACAGAAACCCTGTCTCAAAAAAATAAATAAATAAATAAATAATTTATGTGTTTGCAGGTGCCATTGGTAAGAGCAGTAAACATTCATAACTGCTGAACAATATCTCTAGTCACGCAACTTAAAAATAAAAAAAAACAACAACAAAGTCTGGGAACATGACTTAGTATCACAAAGCTAAAGATGCTTAAGACTCTGCTCTCATTCCAGCACCACAAAGAACAGGACTAAATAAGATCCCATCATATGCCTGTGCAACATTTTGCTTATCCGTGCTCGAGAGGGATCCTTTAGGCATGGAATTTTATCTCTTTTGTTTGAAACCTTCCAGTCTACACATTGAGTTCCTCCTGTAGGCTACCCCACACGTCTGACTCCTTCAGATCCAAGTTCCTGTTTCAAGTACAGAGCCTTTGTTCACATCAGCAGAAACAGTGGTCAGAAATCGCAGGCCATGAGGACAGAGCAAAGAGATTACGAGGAAGATTCCAGCCTCCACTTCCACCTTGGCCAGATGCCTCTGGGCTGGGTCCAAGGGTCACACAGGCTTGCAGCCCATCAGCACCTCTTTCTCCACGCTCCAACTGCTCAAATGCACTGGCCACCTGCATATATTCACATTCTCCCCACTCCTCTCTAGAATTGTTTTCTGTTGTGACTGTTGCTTTTGGTTTTTCTGTGTAGCCCTAGCTGTCCTGGAACTCGCTCTGTTGACCAGGGGGGCCTCAAACTCACAGAGATCCTCCTGCCTCTGCCTCCTGAGTGTTGGGTGGGTGGTGTGCACTTCCACTGCCTGGCCAGAGTTGAGGTTTAATGAGGATAGTTTAATATAGGCATGACAGTTAAGAGAAAAATACTCCAGCTCAGAAGAAAGTAAGATACTCAAAAGCAGGAGCGTGGACCTCTCTAAGAGAGACTCACCTGTGTCTTCTCCTAAGAGTGGTTTCTCAAAATTCAATGCTGAGAAGCAGCAGAGCATCATCTGGGAGTTTATCAGACATGCAAAATTTGGCCCAGTCCTCAGACCCACTGATTTGGAAACCCTGATGGTTGTCCAGCTATTTGCTTCAAGATGATGTTTGTTTGTTTTGGACACAAGGTCACATGGACCCCTGGTTGCCCTGAAGCTCATCAGTTAACCCAGGTTGACTTTGGCGTGTTTTCCTTCTGCCTTGTGAGTCTTGAGGATAGAACTCAGACAGACTCAGCAGAAAGTACCTTACCCCCGCAAGCCTCCTCGCTGGCTCCTCCACTGTCTTCATCTGAGATGCAGATCATCAGGACACTCGGAGAATTAGGACGGAGATTAATAATTCAGTAATTCGTTAATTAGGAGATTAATAAATGCCTAATAAAGAAGCTGGAGCTGGCGGTACAGGCCTGACATCCCGGTGACTTGGGAGGCTGAGGCAGGAGGATCAAACCCCCAAGGTCAACCTGAGCTACACAGTGAATTCCAGGCCACCCTGGGCAAGTGATTGGGATCTTGTTCCAGGATAAAGGGTGAAAAAAAAAACCAAAACGATTGCTTCTTGACCGTTCAGCTGAGATCAAATGTAAGGACAACAAAAGAAGCCCTTTGGAGACAGAGCACGAAGGCTCTGTCAATGAAGGACCTGCCTCGCAAGCATGAGTGTGTGAGTTGGGATCCCGGCGCTCACGGGAAAGTTTGTCACAGTGACACACAATCTGTAATCCCAGAGCCAGAGAGACAAAGGCAGGTGCGTCTGGGGCTCACTGCCCTGCCAGCCCAGCTGTGCCGGGGAGAGATGCTGTCTCAAAAGCCGAGGGGACTGGAACTGAAGCCATGGCTCAGCGGTGAAGAGCACACACTGCTCTTGCAGGAGGCTGAGTTCAGGTCCCAGCATCCATTTCAGGTGACTCACAACCACCTGTAACACCAGCTCCAGGCGATTCAGACACCTCTGACCTCAGGTACCTGAAACTCACATGCATACATGACACGTTATAAAAACAAACCTTTAAAACAAGGTGAGCTGGGCAGTGGTGGCGCACACCTTTAATCCTAGCACTTGGGAGGCAGAGGCAGGTGGATTTCTATGAGTTGGAGTCCAGCCTGGGCTACAGAGTGAGTTCCAGGAAAGGCACAAAGCTACACAGAGAAACCCTGTCTCGAAAAACCAAAAAAATAAAACAAGGTGAACAGAAATTGTGGCAGACACCTGACACCTGTCTCTGAACATGACACACACACATGCACACATCCATACAAACACATTCATGCACCACAGAGAGCACGGGTATATCTAGCTCAGCAGTGGAACTTTTGCCTGGCACGGACCAGTGAGGGTCTGCGGACCTAGTGCAGTGGTAGAGCCCCTGCCTAGAGAGTGGGGGCGGGGTGGCTCAGTGGTAGAGCCCTGCCTAGAGTCCAATGAGGGGCTGGGGGTGAGGCTCAGTGGTAGGCTGCTAGGCCGTGAGGGGGGGGTGTGGCAGTGGCAGAGCCCCTGCCTAGAATCCCCCAGTGAGGGGCTGGGGTGTGGCTCAGTGGTAGAGCTCCTGCCTAGAATCCCTCAGTGAGGGGCTGGGGACATGGCTCAGTGGTAGAGCCCCTGCCTAGAATCCCAGTGAGGGCCTGGGGTGTGGCTCAGTGGTGGAGCCCCTGCCTAGAATCTCCTAGTGAGGGGCTGACCCTCTGCCTAACATGCAACCCATCCTGTGTTCAGATCCCAGTGGAAAGAAGAAAAAAAAGGAGACTCAGTTCTTGTCACGGAGCCATGTGAGGACTTAGCTGCCTCCTCCTCTAATGCCCTTGACTCTCTGTTGCCCCCACCCCAGACTCCTCCAGCCCCTGCCTACCTTCAGCAGGCTGTTTCCACTAAAGTTAAGGTATCGTAGCATATGTCTGTTATCCAGAACCTCCACCTTTTCCATCCCTTTGCTGGTACAACTAAGGATGGTGATCTGCCTCCTGCTGCTACCGAGGAGTCTGGATACCCATGTGATAATTCATCACAGCAGGAAGACCCTTACCACTGTCCAAGGAATCAGATCGCTGGTGACTGTGCTAAAAAGAAACTCCTAAAGGTGTTTAAGAAGAAATTCGCCTGCAGTGGTACTGTGGTTGAACATCCAGGGATGAGGAAGCAATTCAGCTACATGCTGACCAGCACAAGAGCATACACCAGTTCCTGAAAGAGCCTGTCCCGGCTAAGAACCGTCAGCTAGCTGAAGGCTGGTGAATTCTGAAGCTTCAGTGAGGCTTTCCTTGCAATGGCTAAAACTTCTCTTCTGTCCCTTGTCACAAAAACCTACAGCCCAGTTAACTGTTGGGAGTGTCCGCTTTTTTTCATTTTTTTGAGATTTATTTTATTTTGGAGTATGAGTGTCTGTACTGTAAACTGAGAGTCTGAAGAGAGTGCTGGACCCCTGGGACTGGAGTAGCCCCCAGAGAGGTGCTCTACCACTGCACCTGCATGGTAAGCCACCATGATGTGGGTACTGGGAACTGAACCCCAGTCCTCTGCAAGAACAGCAGCATTCTTTTTTTTGTTTGTTTGTTTATTTGGTTTTTTGTTTTGTTTTGTTTTTCCAGACAGGGTTTCTCTGTGTAGCTTTGCACCTTTCCTGGAACTCGTTTTGTAGACCAGGCTGGCCTCGAACTCACAAAGATCTGCCTGCTCTCTGCTTCCCGAGTGCTGGGATTAAAGGCGTGGGCCACCACCGCCCTGGCTAAACAGCAGGATTCTTAACCACTGAGCTATCTCTTCAGTCCCCAGAGATCCACTTCTAACATGATCTAGTATACTGCTTTCATACAATAAACCAAAAAGATCCATGAAAAAAGAAAAAGACCCAATAAGAGGTAGATACTTGTAGTCTAAAGCCAATTCAGATACCCCAGAGTCCTTGCTAGAGTTTGTTGAGCCTCAAGTGTTTGGGTACCTTGACCAAAGAAATACGAACATGGATTTGCTAGTGGGGCTTCTGGAACTGTTTCTTCCACTATGAAAATGAGATCACCAGACAGAAAACATTGTCCTGCAGTCTGGTCTGCAGGGATACTAGAGGTTGGCAGCCATGTGGCTGGAGCTCACGATTTAAGAACATACAGTGCTTGACTTAGGGTTTCTATTGCTATGATGAAATACCATGACAGAAAAGGAAGCTGGGGAGGAAAGGGTTTGTTTGGTTTACCCTTCCCGGGCATAGTCCATCACTGAAGGAAGTCAGGACAGGAACTCCAGCAGGGCGGGAACCTGGAGGTAGAAGCTGATGCAGAGGCCAAGGAGGGGTGCTGCTTATTGACTTGCTCTTCCTGGATTGCTCAGCCTGCTTTCTTATAGTTTTGTACCCCTAAAGACCACCAAGAGACTGAATCCGATGCAAAAGCAAAGAGTCTTTGTATTGTTACGAGTTAACTCGGGACTCTTCGTCCATCTGATGCAGCAACAGAGCAAGAGAGACCCCAGTAGCAATGAGGAAGGGTTTTTAAAGCAAGTGGGCTTGGGGTCTACAGACTACATAGGAACAGATTCAGGATTGGTTTATGTGAGTGGCAATCATGTTAGCAATTTTTAATTGGCTAGGGTTAGTTGGGGTTACAGTTATCCATTTGGGGGCAGGCCTGGACAAGTCCCAGGCTTTGTCCTTGAGCTGCCATGGACATACTGACTGTGGGGGCTGGCTCAGTGGCCCAGGCTCTGTCCTTGAGCTGCCATGGGGGCTGGCTGGCCTAGCATGTACTGACTGTGGGGGCTGACTCAGTGGCCCAGGCTCTGGCCTTGACCCATGCACGTAGCTCTAAGCTGTTGAGGAGTCCCCGACTGTAAACAATTGGCTGAACCTTGAGCAGTCAGAGTACGTGCAGGAAGGGAGCTACTGCAAGGACTATGTCTTTTGTTCACGGCCTTCCCAGAAACTGCTTGCTCAGGTCTCAGGAAACTGAAATTGAGGCCTGATCTCTGAGAGAAGACTGAGCAGCCTGTTATGGCGTCTGCTTGGTCCTTTCAATAGAACCCAGGACCACCAGTGCAGCAGCCACAGTGGGCTGGACCTGCCCCGATCAGTCATTAAATAAGACAATTCCCTGTGGCTGCTACTCACCAGTCCTCACACGATCGTCTACGGAGGCACTTAAGTGAGCCCCAGAGACTTTCTAGCTCTAGATGACTTCAGCTTGTGTCAAACTGACATAAAACTATCCAGCAGAGAGAGAGAGAGAGAGAGAGAGAGAGAGAGAGAGAGAGAGAGAGAGAGAAAAGAAAAGAAAGGAAGGAAGGAAGGAAGGAAGGAAGGAAAGAGAGAGAGAAGAAAAAAAAAAAAAAAAAAAGAAAGAAAGAAAGAAAGAAAGAAAGAAGGAAAAAGAAAGAAAGAGAAAGAGTTCTTCAGCTTCTGAGGACAGGCTGTCCCTCAACAACAGCCCAAGAGTGAAATCACTGTGCTGTTGCAGAGGACCCAGGTTTGGTTGCTAGCAACTGTATCAGGCTGCTTATAACTACCTCTAACTTCCGCTCCAGCAGACCCAACAGCCTCTTCTGGCATCCATGGACAACCCACCCCCACCCCACACAGGTGGCGAATGCACACAAGTACACATTAAAAAAACCTGTGGGAGCATCTGGGGGCCATGAAGTGCCTGTGGTAGTCAGGCCCTCCACAAAGGATATTGGAGGGGAGGATCCTGAGTCCTTTGTGGGATGGTGTATTTACTACACCAGATATGAGACATTCACGCTGGTGTTACCACCAGCACCAGCACCAGAACCACCCCCTTTCTCTTCCCTCTCTGATCAAGTTCTTGCTTTGAAAACCAGGTTGGCCTTGAGCTTGCTGTGTAGCCCAGGCTGGCCTTGAGCTTGCTGTATAGTCCAGGTTGGCCTTGAACTTAATCCTCTGCCTTTTCCTCCAGAGTGTTAGAATTACCACATTTGCCACCACACCTGCCCACCTCGGCCATTTTAGCCATTCTTTTTTTTAAAAAAAGTAAGTTACATTTAACTGCTAATCCCATCCCTTAGCAGCTAAGCTTCCCATCCGTGGCTTAATTCCCATGGTTACACTTCCCATTCCGGCTTCTCTTTCCCACTGCAGACACCTTTACACCGTGAGATAAACAACAGGACCGCCGTCTGTTGGCGACGGTTTGACTTCCAGCTGCTCTCAAGGACACAGTGTTTTCACTCCTGCTGTTCTCTTCCCTCCTTATCACAGAATCGGGGGACAGCCTGTCCTCAGACATCGGAGGACACTTGGAGACAAGCATACATGGGTCTGAGATCGGGGGAGGGGAACCCCGCTTTCCTGGGACAGCTTCTCAGTGAACTCACACGGCACATGACAATTACCAATACAATGTACACGTCACTGCCCTCCAAGCCCCAGGCAAGAACTCCATCAGGGACACCACGGCTCTCAGTCCCTGATCCCAGGCAGGAAAGGGGTTCCTCTCTGCCTTCTCAGGCCCCAGGGTGAGCATTCCTTTGGCAGCTCGTCCCTTCTTAAAGCTGCCCGGCCTCTTTGTAGCACCACTATAATTACTACTCAAAATAATAATTACCGTTTTCTCTTTGCGCGGTGCTTTGAAGCAGGGAGATCCTTCAGGGCAGGGATGTGGTTTGGTTCATCGCTGGGTCTCTGGCCCCTGGAAGGCTCAGATTATATTTATTGGACAAATGGATGATGGATGGGCTGAGCAGGTGAGCTCGGAGGGAAGGGGGCTGGGAAAGGGCCGTGTGAGCAAGTGGTGTGTGCGTCGCTCGGTGTCTCACAGCCTGAGCCCCCAGGAGTGAGATCTGAGTGTTATCCTCTGATAGCAGGTTCACGGAGACGTTTGAGAAGGGACTGTTAAATGAGGGGCTGGGGTGTGTGGTTCAGTTGGTAGGCTGCTTGCCTAGCATGCACAAAACCCTGGGTTCAATCTGTAGCACCATACTAGCTGGGTGTGGTGGTGGTACAGGACTGTGGGAATCAACTGCAGGTGGATGTCTGCGAGTTCTAGGGCAGCTTGGTCCACATGGTAAGTCCCAGGCCCTCTTGGGGCCACACAGTGAGACCCTGCCAAAAATAAACAAACACATAAATAAATGAACAAGACTGGACCTGAAGAGGCGGCTCGGTGGTTAGGAGCACTTGCGGCTTTGTCGGGAACCAGAATTTGGATCCTAGAATCCCCATCTGACAGCTCACAAATGCTGTAACTCCAGCCCCAAGAGGTCTGACACAACCTTATGGCCTCTGTGGGCACCTGCACAAATGCTGACAGACACAGACAGACATATGCACACACAACTCAATACAAAACATCTTTAAAAACGGGTGGGGTGCAGCTCAGCGGTTCAGCGTGTCTGCTGATCTTGCAGTTACCGGCACCCACATCAGATGGCTCACAACCATCTGTAACTCCAGACCCAGGGCATCTGACACACGCTTCTGGCCTCTTTGGACACCTGTATTGATGTGCACCTGAGGAACAACAATTGATGTTGACCTGCACAAACACACACACACAAAAAAAAAAAAAAAAAAAAAAAAAAACACACACACACACACACGAAGAGGGTGCTTGTATTGTAGGATGAGAGTAAAGATACATTTTGGTTTCTGGTTTCAGAGGGTTCAGTCTATCACAGGAGAGTGTGTGGTGGAGGCTGTTCACATCATGGCAGATCAGGAACCAGAGAGAGGTGGGGGAGGAGGGAGGGAGGGAGGGAGGGAGGGAGGGAGGGAGGGAGGGAGGGAGGAAAACCAGAGGATTCTTAAAGGCCCCCACTTTTTTGTTTGTTTGTTTTTATTTTTTCAAGACAGGGTTTCTCTGTATAGTCCTGGCTGTCCTAGAAATTGCTCTGTAGACCAGGCTGGCCTCAAACTCACGAGATCTGCCTGCTTCCCGAGTGCTGGGATTAGAGGTGTGCCCCACTACCTCCCAACTTTAAAAAAAAAGGATTTATTTAAAAATTTTAAAACCTGTGTGTACATGCTTGTGTGGGAGTATGCACATGTGAATTTGGGTGCCTCCGGAGTCCAGAAGAGGATGCTGCACCTCCTGAGCTGGAGTTATTGGCTACTGTGACTTGCCCAGTGTGTGTGCTGGGGAACTCAGGTCCTCTGGAAGAGCAGTATGCACTCCTACCTGCTGAGCCATCTCTCCAGCCCCAGCCTTGAACTTCTGATCCTTCCGTCTCCATCTCCCTCCAGAGTGCAGGGCTGTGATTATAGGTGTGAACTACCGTGAACCTCCATCATAGCTTTCAGTGAGTGTATGTATACGTGTGTAATCCCAACACCGAGGAGGTGGAGACAGGAGGATTGGCAATTCAAGGTCATCTTTAGCTACATAGCAAGCGTGAAGTCAACCCGGGCTCATAAAGACCCTGTTTCAAAAAACAAAACACAAACAAAAAATTGAGGGTGGAGAGACGGCTCAGTAGTTAAGAGCACTGGCTGCTCTTGCAGTGGACCCAGGTTCAGTTCCCAGCACCCACATGGTGGCTCACAGCCACTTGTAACTCCAGTCCCAAGGGATCCAACACCCTCTTCTGGCCTCTTTGGTCATCAGACATGCACACGGTATACAGACAGACAGGCAAATACTCATATACATAAAAATAACCAAAAAAATCTTTAAAAATAAAACAAAAAACCTTAAACTAGCAAAAAGAAATACTCTGTTAATTTTATTTCTCAGGGAACAGTCCTAACCCAACATTAAAGTAACTATCTTGCAGACCTATGAAATGTGTAACCTCCAACTCAGTACGTAGCAGAGCTGAGGATGGCCTTGAATTTCTGATCCTCCCCCTTCAGAGCGCTGGGATTGCAGGCATGCCCATGGCTGACCTATGAAGTGCTGGGGATCTAACCCAGGGCTCTGTGCACTCCAGGCAAGCATTCTATCAGCTGAACAATATGACATTCCCAAAGTCCTTCGAGTGGCTTTTCTCAGTGCCGGAGATCCCGGAGTGTCAAGGGCTTCCTGTGCTGCTGTCTTGCGTCACCCCGAAGGACGCAATGGTGGCTCTCCCTGTCTCAGAAACCTCTACCCACTCCCATCCTTCCGTCCGGAGGGATCTGAGTAAAGATCCTGGCCACCTCAGCTTCCTGAAGGCCTGCACCCCCCCCCAACAGCTGTAAACATGCCTAGTCAAGGTCAGACTGGAGCCACAACAGGAACATTTATAGTGCGTGACATAGTATTGTCAGGCACACACACCCTCCAGAATACCAGCTACTACAAGTAGAGAAAGGGATGGAAGCATTTTCCAGAGCCATTTAGAATCTACAGATGGGGGCTGGAGAGGTGGCTCAGCGGTTTAAGAGCACTGGCTGTTCTTCCACGGACCTGGGTTCAATTCCCAGCATCCACACGGCAGCTCAAAGCTGTCTGGAGCTCCAGTTCCAGGGGATCTGACACCCTCACACAGACATGCGTGCAGGCAAACCACCAACGCGCATAAAATAAAAATAAATTATTAGAATCTGCAGATGAACTCTCCCTAGCTTCCAAGACCAATCCACTCCCAGAAAGAGAAAGTGGAGCAGGTTTTGCAGCTTCTCCCTTTACATCTCCTTACCTTTGTCTCGACATCTTATCATTGCCAAAGCACAGCTCACCTCAGCTGAACGGAAATCTAAAGGCTCCGCATTTCCTTATTGAGGAGAAATGAGCTCTGTCGTTAAAGGGGCTGGAATCCAAGGAGCCCGTGCTCTCTCTGCAGCCCAGACTTTCATTCTGTCTGGCCGGTCTGGGGGTGGAAGTCAGGATGCTCCGGTTGGTGGCAAATGCCTCTCTACCCAGGGAGTCATCTTGCCAGTTCCCCGATACAATCTTTTATTTACTTTACATTTAAAATTGTACTCTTTTAGGTGAAGGAGGCACATGTCACCTTGTGTGTACATCAGAGGACAACTTGTGGGAGTCAGCTCTCTCCTTTTACCATGTGGAGATTGAATTCAGGTCATCAGGCTTGGTGGCAGGCACCTTAACTCAGGGAGCCATCTTTCAGGGTCACCAACACAATCTTTTAGAGAGGAGAAGGTGGAGGATATAGTCAACATTATCCCACCCAGTCTTTTTTTTTTTGTTTTTTGTTTTTGTTTTTTTCGAGACAGGGTTTCTCTGTGTAGTTTTGGTGCCTGGACCTCGCCCTGTAGACCAGGCTGGCCTCGAACTCACAGAGATCCGCCTGGCTCTGCCTCCCGAGTGCTGGGATTAAAGGCGTGCACCACTGCCGCCCGGCCTCATCTAGTTCTTCTTATTGTTCATTTTGAGCCCAAACAAGACCCTGTACTGTATTCCCTGTAGTCCAGTACTGGGGGTGGAAGGCTCCCTCAGGGTCAGGGTTAACGTTTGGATTCTGGGGGCCATAGAGAAAGCTCAGAAGTTAAGAGCATTTACTGCCTTTCCAGAGGACCCACGTTCTGTTCCCAGCATCATGTTGAGGGGCTCACAGCCATCAATTAACTCCAGCTCTAAGGGATTGGTGTCCTCTTCTGGTCTCTGTGGGCACATAACATGGTATTCACTCAGAATGCCAGGGGGCACTCACTCAGGCACATAAATAAAAACAATAAAGTAAAACTTAAAAAAAAATTATAGGGCTGGAGAGATGGCTCAGAGGTTAAGAGCACTGATTGTTCTTCCAGAGTTCAATTCCCAGCAACCACATGGTGGCTCACAACCATCTGTAATGAGATCTGGCCCCTCTTCTGAATACATAATAAATAAATCTTTAAAAAAAATTACAGGTCCGAGTCTGTCAGTCTAAAAAGGAATCTGGGATTCCGCATTTCTCATAGGCTTTTGTGTGACGCCAATGCTGCAGGCCTGAGGCCCTCATCTTGAGGTAAGGAACCACGCTCCCTCATTTGGAGAAGGAAAGTTTTATCAAACAAACAAGCAAACAAACGTATTCGCAGTTCCTGATGAGAGCTAAAAATGGTTGCTAATTTTAGTAATGATAATTTGCGAAGGGTGAATGTGTGTGTGTGTAGGTGGGGGGGCAGACTAGGGACCCTTACAGGGACTGTACTTAAACAGCTGCAGCCTCTCTGCTACAGGCAGCTGTTCTTATCACTCTCCGGGAGAGGGCATCCCCTGGAGAATGAAGGTTTACAAAGCACTTTTTGGTGGGGGCTGCCACCCAGACATTTGTACTCAGGAATTCCTGTGACTCACCTCCTCAGAGGTTAAGCCTGCGGCTTAGCCTGGAGCCAGGTGAGATGCTTGGTGACAGAAACCCAGGCTGGGGGAAGCAGCTAAGCGCCACTATGGGTTTTCCTGGGAGTTTGGAGACATTGCTCAGGCGAGAAGAATGAGAGAAGCCAATGGGAATGCTGGGAAGCCTTAGGGACACGAGGCTTGGGAAAGACTGGACCTTTCTCTGTCTATTTCTTCTTTGTGTAGCCTCCCTTCTACAGACAGGCTCGTCCCACAGGCTGAGAGACAAGGCTGCTCCCAGCTCCAGAGCTTGCCCACGTCAGGAACCTCAGGACCCACAGACTCTCTCACCCCAGTTCCAGAGAATGCCAGGGAAGGCCACTGATGGGCCACTTTGGGTAAAATGACAGTTCCGTGTCCACCAGTTTGCTGTCCTTTCTCTACTTAAACTCTTTCCCTCATCCTGTCTTATTCTGTTTCTCGGCTTTGTATTTTAAAGACTTTATTTTTAATTATGTGTATATATGTGTGTCTGTATGTGTGGGTTTGTGCATGTGAGTGTAGGTGCCTGCCGAGGCCAGACCAGGCAGCTGGATCTCCTCGAGCTGGAGGTTGAGAGCCCCACTGTGTGGGTGCTGGGACCAAAACTTGGGGACTCTGGAAGACTGTCAAGCAATCTTAACTTCTGAGCCATCCCTCCAACCCCAAGATGTTTGGTTTTTGATCATGTAACCATCTTGGATTGGGGCTGGGACAGGTCTCCACAAGGTACCCTATTCATACACGCAGGTTTCTCTGGCTTTACCACTTTCTCTGGCCTGTGTAATATCTAGCAAAAAGCAAGCGAATGCCAGGCAGGCACATTTGTTTCCTAAGCATCTTAGCCTGGAAGTGGCCTATGTATTTTCTGCTCCATCTTACTGGTGAGAACCAAACACAAGGCCACACTTAGATGCTTAGAGAAGAAGTGTAACCCTTGGGTGTGGAGAGACACCCCAGGAATAATTTGACGTAACTCCGTGAAAAAGAAGAGCCAACCATAGCAGTCACTGAGCCATGTGTGGGAAACTGTGATGGTTAAAATTGATTGCCAAGGGGCTGCAGAGACGGCTCAGTGGTTAAGAGCACTGACTGCTCTGTCAGAGGACCGGGGTTCAATCCCCAGCACCCACATGGCAGCTCACAACTGTCTGTAAACAACTGTCTGTAATTCCAGTTCCAGGGGACCGGACACCCATGGCAAAACACCAATGCATATAAAATAAAAATAAATTAATAAATAGAAAAGATTGATTGCCAAACTGGAGAAGTGGCTCAGCAGTGAGGAGCACTTGGTCCTCTTGCAGGGGAGCCGAGTTTGGATCCCAGCATCCATGTTGGGCACCTTAAAAGCACCTGTAACGCCGGGTGGTGGTGGCACACACCTTTAATCCCAGCACTTGAGAGGCAGAGGCAGGCCAATCTCTGTGAGTTCAAGGCCAGCCTGGTCTACAGAGCGAGATCCAGGACAGTCAAATCTACACAGAGAAACCCTGTCTGGAAAAACAAAAACAAACAAACAGGAAAAGCACCTGTAACTCCAGCACCAAGGGAATCTAACACTTCTGGCCTCTGCAGGCACCTGTACTCACGTGCACATACTGGCATGCATGCATACATGTAGTTAAAAATGGAATGAAGATTTTAAAAAAGATTGACGACCGATTTGAGCAGCTCTAGAGTCACCTAGACTAGCCCCCAAGCATACGGTGAGGGATTATCTGGATTAGGTTCCTCGACAGAGGAAGACCCACTGTGGTTGGTATTGTTCCATCCCTCCAGCTGGAGTTTCTGGAGAGCTGAGCACCAGCCCCCCCACCCCAATGAAAAAAAGAAACCCAAACAAATCAGATACAAAAAGTGACTTGAGGATAGTTGGTTGGAGTTAGGGAGTGTGCCCTGAGCATCAGGGTGGAGATGTAATGGGAAAGCGGGGTGGGGGTGGAGTGGGGGGAGGGCTGGGGGTGGGGGGTGGTGAGAGGCCTAAGCAGAATTGCACTTTACTGGAGAAAAGAAGATAGTTTGGAGAGGTAAGAGATAGCCTGGGGTGCTCAGGGCCTTTGTTCCTTATAGCTGTTTTTGAAGGGGACACAAAGCTGGTCCTCTCAGGGTTTCATGGGTATGAGGTGAGTGAGCATGCATCCCTCTGAGGCTCACCATGGAGGAAACACTTAACCTTCATAGTACTTAGTTTAACATTCTAAGAATTCCTCTGTTGTGGCCTAGGGCTCAGGATGGGATGATAACTAACCACGTTCACTGCTGCCAGCTTGCCTTTTAGTTCTGTTAGCTTTGAGCCAGGAAGGAGCAGTTAATTATATTTACTGTCCTCTGTATACTCTTTAGCTTTGGGGCCATTTTAAAGCCCCCACCACCACCTCTAGCCTTTCAATCAGTTACAAGCAGCCCGTGATCTTTATCACAAGCTGAAAGGTCCCGGCTAGTTTATCTTTAATCTAGCCATGGAAATCCAGCCTTGGACATGAGTTACTGGCAGCTTGGAGATTTTCCATTACAGGGCTCAGCATAGGCCACCTCTTGAATTTCCGACTTCTCTACCCACCCACCCTAACAGACCCAGCCGCGAAGGTTGGGTGGTGCTTCTGGGGCATATAAAGTCGGCAATCTTGTTAAGGGAAAGGTTATGTTTTCCATTTTCTTAGCTTGTCCTCAGGTGTCATGTATCTTTTTGCCTTTAGGCTTTGTTTCTCTAGGCTGTTACAGTACTTTCTCTAGCGCAGAAGGGGTTGTTTCAAAGACGATCCAACCCTCGCTTACTCCAAACACGGGCAGCACCTGACATCTGCTTTCCTAAAGTTAGTTACAGACCACTGATCAATGCCATTCGTCTCAGAGAAGCGAACATTGACATTTATGCTTCACATTGTGCCTTGAATGCAGTAGATACAGAGGGTTCTTTCATTCCGTTTCTTCACCATCAGCATCCTTGCAAAGTTACATTGCATAGAGAAACACTTAATTTGGAGGCACACTCCTCCGCAGGTTCGAGCCCAGGCTCCGTCATTCTAGCTGCGTCACTTAATAAGGTGATGTGACCTCTGGTCCTCTGCAAAACGGGGACAGACCTCAAGATGAGTCGTCCCAGAGGACAACCCTCAGTCCAGAAGATACAGGATCACAGATCTCGGGAACCGAGGTTTACAAAAGACCGGCGTTGACCTGGAGGCGTCCCGGGGCGGAAGGGGTTACGATGATAGAGACGCCAGGAGGACCGGAGTGGCGGGAGCGTCCCCGCGGGCAGCTCAGCGCGCAGGCGCGGGTGGGGAGGCTGGGTTGGGGGCCGCCCCGACACCCGGAAGTGTGCGCCTAACGGGTCGAGCCCGGCCTTCGGCCCTGGGAGGGGGCGGGGCCGGAGCCCCTCGGAGCCGGGCGCCATAGAGCCGGACGGAGGACCCGGGTCCTAGACGTATCCGGAAGTGGCGCCCTAAGGCGCCTCTCGGTGACCATAGAGCCGGAGGGGGTGGTGGTGGTGGTGGAGGAGGCCAGGGGTCGCGGAGCTCGCCCGCCTAGAGCGGCGAGGAAGCGGTGGCGGCCCGGGCGGGGGAAGAGCGGGAGAGGCGCGAGCGGAAGCGGCCGGGAAGGTCACTTCCGGCCTGGGCGCCCGTCCCCCTGACCCCAGGGTCTGAGTCGCCGCTGCTGCCGCCGCCGCCACCACCACCATCCGCGAGGCAGGCGAGAGGAGGAAGAGTGCAGCGCGGCGGCCCCGGGCCGAGGAGGTGAGGGCGGCTCGGGCTCAGCGGGGCGTGCGCCGGGGTGGGGTGGGGGGTGGCTGGGGTGGGCGCGCGCCTGGAAGCCGGGCTTCGGGCGGGGGTGGGTGGGAGGCGGGAGGGCGAGCGCGCGTGCGCGCGCGTGGTGAGGGGTGGGCGTGGGGGGGTGGGGGGGCGTGAGCGAGCGAGCGCGCACGCGCGCGCGGGGCCGGGGGAGGGGGGGGGCTCGCACTCGGCGCCGCGAGCCGGGGCAGTGCGCGTGCGCGCCTCCGGAGGCCGTGCGCGCCGTCTGTCACCTCCGCTACGCGCCCCCGGGGGTGGTGGTGGGGCCCGGGCCCGGTCCGGTCCGTACTTGCCGCCGGCCATGGCCGGAAGTGCCGGGGACTCTGGGTTGTGGGGGGGGGGAGTCGGAGTCGAGGGCTGATGGGGGGGAGAAGGGGCCCCGCCGCCTGGACCGGGCTGACCGGAAACGGCGGCCCCGGGGACAGTCTAGGCCTCAGTCCTCCCATGTCCTCCCCTCCGTCCCCATCTCCGGTCGCCCTGGTCCGTTGCTGCCCCGGGCGCCGGGCGCCGGTCTTTTGATCCGGCGGGTAATGACGGGGTGCAGGCGGCGGGAGGCCCATTCATCTGTTTCCCCCGCGCGTGCTGGCGGCGGGCGGGCGGGCGGCAGGAAACAGGTCCCGGGACGGGGGAGCACCCGGCAGGCCAAGGTCAGCGCCGCGTGGGCCTGGACAGTTGCCTCCCCCCCCACCCACCCCGGGGGAGGGCAGGGGTCCCGCGCCGAGCCCCGCCCCTCCACACCGCTCCCGCCTCCACCCCCAGGCTGCCCCAGCGCAGGTCCCGGGGTGACCCTCCCATCCCAGGCGTCCAGTGCCCCGGCACCTGCAGAGGTCAGCGGGAAAAGCGATGCCCAGGCGCTGAAGGGAGTGTGGCTGCAGGATAGGGAGGTGAACAAGAAGTAGGTGTGGAAAGCAGAAGCTGAGACCTGACCCAGCGCAGGCCACGGGGGTTGATTGCTCAGGGCCTTATTAAAAAGGCAGCGACTTGGTTTGGTTTTGTTTTCTTTTGTCCCTCTCTCTCTGTAGTTGCCGAGTCAGGCTCTGTGTTGGGCCTTGTTGAGGATCCAGGTGGGTGGGATCTGGCCTCAGCCCTGGGGCAGGGATAAGCCTCCTGGGTAAGGTGCAGCCAGCTCTCCCTGCCTGCCTCTCTGGAGTTACCGAGTGCTGTGCTGCCGTGGCCCAGAGAACTCTGACATCAGGTTCCGACTTGGCTTATCTCATCCACTCTCCATCTAGGCTGAGGGTGGGAGGGGAAGGGCATATATATCCTCTGGCTTGGACCATGGTGAGGTGCCTGAGTGGCAGCCACTGGGAGTATTCCTCACTAAGAGCTCTGTAGCTCAGATCCTTCAGCGTCCTCAGTTCTGTGGCTGTAGATAAAGAAACACCACTCTGTTCCCATGAGGACACAGTGGAGGTGATGACAGCATTCTCCCCGTTGCGAGGCTTGTCATCCTTTCCGGCAGAAGTTACTCAAAAGGTCTCTGAAGCCAGCACTCCTGAGTCCCAGCCTTGGCTCTTTTACAGTTCTGTGACCTTGGATGTGTCCACTTCCCCTGTCCCAGGCTCTTTCCCCCTCAGTCTCCTGAAGTGGTCACGGTTCCCTGAATAAGCCTAGTCTGTCACGACCGCAGACACAGCTAATCCCAGCACATCGAATTGCTCTGCTGGGGACACCCCATAGGTCGGAGAACAATTCCCAAGGTTTCCATGGGCCAGGCCTGCTGGTGGGTGACGCTGGTCAACTTGACAGGGATCTTGTAGTCCTTTTGGGAGTTGTTCAGGTCAAGGGGGAGATATACCAGAGTGGCCATGGGAGTTCTGGGGGCCTACAGGGAAAGGATGCCGTGATCTCAGTGCAGGGGCAGTGGCATTAGCATTGGTGGGTCTTGGACAAGGGGTCCCTGGGACTTATGGGAGATGGCGGGATGCATACATAGCTCAAGGCCGTCAACAACTATGTAGTCACTGATGGGCACCCATAGCTCTTGGGGGTGGGGTGCCCAGATACACTTCACAGGCATTCCACATCCATATTGGCATCCTCTGACTAACTAGGGCTGCACCCAGTTTTGGGCCTCCATATTGAGGAGAGACTGAGAGCTTGGCAGGCACCTGGTGCTACGTTCTTTGAGGCCCTGGGACAGAGGTGGTCACCTTGGTTTTGACAAGATAGGACAGATGCTTGCGCTGGTATTCGTGAGGCCTAGGCCCTAAAGCAGCTTCAGAATATAGTCTGTAGGAGCCCAGAGCTGGCCTCTGATTGTAGTGCCATCCCTTCTATTGGAACAGTTCTTTTGGGCAAGGCTGGATCTGAGATCACAGGCCTATTCTTAGGTGCTAGCCATTGGGTTGGGGTTCCTGGTTCCCCATTCTGTGGTTAAACTGTCAGGAAGACTCCTGCTTACAGGGCTGCTGGCTGGAAGACTCTTGAGACCTAGTCTCTTATTATAGGGGACCTAGAGCATAGTTGGATGAGCAGAGGTGACTTCTGCTGGTGGCTGGGATGGGTGATGAGACTGGAGATTCATGTCAACTGTGGTGGAGGCCTCACTAGCCAGCAGAGTGGGTAGGAAGCTGAGCTGTCATGGTCCTTGTACCAGTGGCCCTGAGGTGGAGTGTAGAGAGCTGTAGAATTACCCAGGTTGCTGGTGCCTCTGCTTTTCCTCTTCTGCCTTGGCCTCTTGGCCTCTCCTTCTGCGCTCCCAGAACAGAGGCTTCTCTGCTGTGCCCAGTGGGGAGCTCTGTCTAGCTCTGTACAGGAGTGCCTGCCCGAAGTGGATAATGCTGGGGACTGGACATCAGATAAAACCTCAGCCTCAGGGTCAGGTTGCTCAAAGCATTGCTTTGGGGCTCTGTGCAGGGTCAGTTGGTCAGGGCTGAGTATAGGTCCTGCCCTCCTTTTGAGGACTCAGTCTGCTGGACATTCCCTGTGATGTTTGGGGGTGGGAAACCCAAAGGGGAACTTTAGGGTTAAGATAGGAATCTCTCCCAGAGGACGGAGGACTCAGCCACAGGATCAAACATTAATTGGGAGCAGTGCCAGTGTCCTGAGAGGAAGTCTGGCCGACCCAGATTTGACCTGGAGTTTGCTCTGTGGCTGTATAACATTGTATTAGCCACACAGTTGTCTAGATTGCGGCCTTCTGATCTCTGAAACAGGTACAACGGTTATGCCGGGCAATAAATGCTTCCTTGCCTTGTCTGCCGGCATGAAGTGCCTACAGGTTTCTTGTTCAAACCTGGGCATGTGTCATGATTTACTACTGGCACAGGGTGAGATGAGGCACCTTGCCTCGGTCACATGGTTGGTCAGCAGTGGGGTAGGTTCTGACCGTGGCAGCTTGCCTGTAGGGATTGTCCTCTGGCCTCTCCCTGGCCGTTCAGGGGATCAGGATCCAAGCTTATGCGCTTACAGCACCATGTACCCCAGGGCTTGGGGTTTAATCTGCACTTGGTGAATGTGATCTGTTACTGTTGGCCAAGGAGGACAGATGCAGCGGAGAGAAAGGAGCAGTTGCGAAGGCTTCCCAGGGGGAGGAACTGTTGATGCTGGGCCTTGGCACTTGGGCGTGCTACGCAGATCTAGAAAGGCGTAAGGCCAGGTGGTATCTGCACACCTAGAAAACAGCCCGGCCCAGAGTGTGGGTCTGAGGTGGCTCATGAGTTTTTTGTCTGTCTGTAATGCGAAATGTAGTTTTTAGAGAGTTTTAGGTTCACAGAAAAGTTGAGCAGGAGGCACAGTTCCGTTATGCCCCTCCCACCAATCCCAGGTTCCTCACTGTTGGTATCCCATTCCACCCCCATCCCGGGTTAGCTTGCTGTTATCGAGAAACCTGTGCAGACCTTGTGATCAATTGCCCAGCATGCACAGTGGATTCCTGAAGAGGGTTTGCTTTTGGCAGTTTGCAGTTACATGCCAGTGGTTAAGAATCAGTTGCTCAGGAGTGACCCTGAAGATCTGCAGACACACTGAGGCTGAGGGCTAATGCTGCAGATCCATGGCTGGCATGGCTGTGCGTGGCCAGGGAGGAGCAGGGTGCCCCTCAGGGACTGCTCCAGCTGAGTGCCAGGTGTGTCACAGGTGTACAGTGCATTAAGAACCTAGACAGCTCTCCTGAGGTAGGTGAGGCCAAGGTCTTTCTCTATTCTGATCATATTGATCATCAGGCCCTGCTAGCCCAGGTGGACAGTGTCCATGCTCTGCTGAAGAGACTAGAGCCTACAGGAAGTGGATGTACTAGACCAGTTAGGAGGCAAAGGCATCTTCTCAGCTAAAACACTGGAGGGGAAGACCATGAGGACCAGGAAGTTCTGCCTGGCTCCATGCCTTGTCTAAATACACCCTCAGATCCGGATGAGGTGCAGACGATGTTCTCAGATTGTGACTGCCAAAACTGACCGGATGAGATGGAATAGTCCCCACGCACGGCTCACCCCTGAAGGACAAGTGTAAGAGCCCAGTGGCGGCAAACAGTGGGGTTCATCCCTTGGATGCTCAGGCCTCGTCCTAGGGCTGAGGAGATGAGGGCTTAGCTTTGGTCTGGTGTTGGATGAAGGGCGTGGTTAGAGAGGAAGCTGAAGGGCCTGGAGTGAGGGGACAGGCACAGACAAGGAGGCGGGAAGGGATCTGCTAGGGAGAGCAGAGAGGTTGCTCTATGGAGCACTCTAGTGAAGGACAGACAGCAGGGCACTGGGCTGATGGCCGTCTGCAGCATATTCTGGAGTGATAGGTACCTGGCACACTTAGTGACTGCCCTCGGGGAGCCTCCGCAGAAGGAAATGGAGAGAAAACCAGAGATAATGACAAAGCTGGCATGTGATACGAGGCGGGGCTGGGCACCGGAGGAGGAGACACTTGAGTCAGCCCTTGAGAGGGGAGGAGGAGTAGGCAGCTGGAAGATCTGGGCCAGGATTCTCCAGATGGCCCCAGTGGGGGTAGACAGTGAGATTGGGGCTCTGGGAGAAGGTGGGAGTTTGCAGGGCCTAGGCTAGGCCAGACCAGGGTCCTGGGGGTCTGGGGCGAAAGTCGGTTTTATGGCTAGTGCAGTGGGTCTGTGTGATGGGGCTGTTTTAGGCAGGGTAATGTTTCTTGCCCATGGCAGTTTACCTAAATTAGGGGATCCTTTCCATAAGGTACAATTTGCCCACTGAAAGCATACTGTTTGCTGGCTTTCAGCATGGTCACTGCTTTGTGTGTGCATCACCACATGAGATTTTGGAAAATTTCCTTGATACAAAAAGAGGCTAAGTCCTCGTGGTGACCCCCCACTATAAAGTTCTTTTCATTGCTACTTCATAGCTGTAATTTTGCTGCTGTTGTGCATCGTAAATATCTGATATGCAGGATATCTGATATGCAACCCAATGAAAGGGTCACTCACCCCCACAGGTCACAGCGCACAGGTTGAGAACTGCTGTTCTCTGGGTTTGCTTATTTTAGCTGTCTTACGTGGAGTTGAGCAGAATGTGCTTTCCAGAATTTGACTTGCTTTACAAGCAGAGAGCCTTCGAGGTTCAACTTTGTGTGTGTGTCAGTGCCTCACTCCTGCTGTGGCTGAGTGCCATGCTTCTCCTGATGGCCATGTGTATGGCTTCTTTTTGTTTTTTGTTTTTTCGAAACAGGGTTTCTCTGCATAGCCCTGGCTGTCCTGGAACTAGCTCTGTAGACCAGGCTGGCCTTGAACTCATAGAGATAGAGAGATCTGCTTCTGAGTGCTGGGATTAAAGGTGTGCGCCATCACTGCCTGGCTGTATTGGCTTTTTGGCTTTTGTGATTATATTCTCTGAGCATTCACATCTAGATTTCCGTGTGGCAGGAATTTTTCCCATGCACTGCTCTAGGGTGTAGACTGTAGTGGAATTGCTGGGTGGATGGCGATTGTGCCTGACCTTGAAGGACTGCCAGGTGTTTTCTGAAGCAGGTGTCCCGCCTGGCCTCTCACCTGCACTTTCATGACAGTGACCTGCAGTGTGAAGTGGAACCTCTTTGTGGCTGAGCTTGAATTTCCCCAGGGCAGGCTTCGTTTCATGTGCCCACTGGCCCTCTGGATGTCTTCTTTGGAGAAAGGTATTCAGACCTTTTCCCTAGGGCGGCGTGTGTGTGTTGTCTCTGTGTGTGCACGTGTGTTCAGATGCTTATGAGTGTGAGCACACACAGAGGTTGACTTCAGTCACTTCTCTGTCTGATTTTTATTTATTATTTTTGTTTTTTTTCAAGACAGGCTTTCTCTGTGTAGCCTTGGCTGTCCTGGAACTCGTTCTGTAGACCAGGCTGCCTCAAACTCACAGAGATCCTCCTGCCTCTGCCTCCCAAATGCTGGGATCAAAGGTGTGCACCACCACTGCTTATTTTTAAAGATTTATTTATTTAACATGTATGTAGCTGTTTATATGTGCCATGTACATGCAAGTACTTGAGGCAGAAGAGCATTGGGTCCTCTGAAACTGGAGATAGGCAGTTGTGGACAGCCATGTGGGTGCTGAGAACCTAACCCATGTCCTCTGTAAGAGCAGTCAGGCTCTTCCTCCCTGCGCATCTCTCCAGCCTCCCCACTTGGTTTTTGAGATGGGGGTCACACTGAGCCTGGAGCTCACCCTTTGGGGGTAGATGAGTTAGTCGGCTTTGCGAGTCCCTCTCCCCAAATCGGCCTGGCTCTGCTTCCCGGCGCTGGGGTTACAGGTGTGGACCGCCACACCTAGTATTTTATGTGGATGCTGGGGATGTGTACTCGGTCCTCACACCTGTGCAACCACTGAGCCGAGTGCCGCAGCTTGCTTGCCCAGTTTTTATTTAGGTTATTTGACCTGAGTGACTTTTTACAAAGGATTCATTTGCTCGTGGAGTGGAGAGGGGTCTTGAGAGGCACAGGCTGCATCTAGAACTGGGGTGCCAGTGAGGGGAGGTACCCAGAAGCAGGCCCTGGGGTCGGGGGTGGAGGGAGCAGAGGGAAAGAACAGAGGAGGCAATGGCTTGGTTGGGGCCTTTGAGAAAAGGGGAGCTGATGGTGGCATTGGTATCCTTGCTGTTGTCCCAGGGATTTGGGGGGTGAGGGTGTTTGAGGCCCAGAAGTAGATGGTACACTTGGTGACAGAAAGTCAGTGTGTTTGCTGATGAAAATGGAAGGTGAGGCAGGTGGTGCTGGCAGGTAAGGAAGGAGGTGCGCTGGGGGTCACCACTCCTGCCTGCAGGTGGGGGAGAGGAGCAAGGGAGACGTGAGTGTGAGAGAGGATGAGGGGCAGGAGGGGCGGCTTCTGCACCCAGCCCCAGCGGGCGGGGGAGGAGGAGGCCAGATTGGCAGCAGAAGAAAGCAAGGGGATAATTGGTGGGCAGGCATCCAGAGGGGGTGGGTGGGACCTAATAACAACAATAATAACAATAATTTGTCTGGGCTTAATAACCCCGTCAGATCCATGTGCTAATTGGATTGCTTAAGGGCTCTGCTGGGAGGGCTGGGGGCTGGGGGGGGGGTGCCCTTTCTTCTACCTCTGCAAGGTGGAGGTCAGAGCAGGGTGAGCATCTGAGAGGCTGGAGGTGCTGGCTGAGGGAGAAGGAGGAGGAAAGGCAAGGGTGGACTGCACCCCCAGGGTTCCTGGTCAGAAGCGTCGGGTTGCTTGGGCTGTTGGTTGTTTCTTCGTAGGTGCTGGGGCCTGAACCTAGAGGATCAAACCTAGGGCGTCCATCACATGGCAGGCATAAGCTTTGCCACCGAACGCTCTTGCACATCTGGGAGTTTTCTTGTCTTCAGGTTGGGCTCTTCTCCAGGGAGCTAGGTTTGTGGCTCCTAAGGTTCGCCTGGTTCCTCTGTGCCTCCCCTGCAGACGCAACATCCTACTCCCCAGGCTGTGAGATCTCAGGTGGGCCCTGCGCCTCCAGACCTAGAACTAGAGGGCCAGTAGCTATCTGTCTTCATGAGTGGGTGAATCAGTGGATGGGACAGAAAGAGGACTGGATGCCCTTCTTAAAGCCTTTGCAAGATCCCTGATTTCATCCCCACAAGCTTGGTGCCACGGCGGCTTCTCACAGCCCTGTGAAATAAATACCTGTCCTGCAAAGACACACACAGCTGAGCCCTAAGAGCCCTACTTGCTCAGGGTCACAGCGTGCAGCTGTGGGAACACTGAGGCAGAGCTTCCGGGCGGGGTGGGATTTGCCAGTGAGGAGGAGAGGCTTGTGCCCCTGTCTAGTCCCGGGCCTGCTTTCAACTTGTTCGCTTACGTCTGTCAGGGTTTCAGCTCCTGAAGAGCACTATGTGCTGCCCTACAGCTCTGCTACCTAGAGGGGGCAGGACATAAGAAGGGCAGGTGGGCGGGCACCTTTGAGGCTTGCTGAAGATCTCCTACCCCACAGATAAACCCAGGCTACTGTGTGTGTGGTCTGCGGCACCCCTCTGGCTTCCCAGCTTGCCAGCAGGGGCCTGGGCAAGACAGAAAGGCCGGTGACAAGGCAGGAGGAGCAGAATGCCTTTCCCTTCCTTCTGAAGTGCAGACCTCTCAGGACATTTGTGTGAGTGGGGAGGCCAGGTGTGGATTGAGGCGAGTCTTTCCCAGTTGTCCTCTTAGTTTTGAAAACTGGCTTTGACTGAACCTGGGGCTCACCATTTTGCTAGACTGCCTGGCCAGCAAGCCTCAGGAATCCTAGTGTCTGCTTCTCCAGCACTGGGGCCCAGGTGCACTGCCATGGGTGGCAGGCCTCTGCGGACTGAGCTGTCCCTCTCCTCGACGCCTTCCGGGGCATTCACCCGTGGGGTAGGAGCCAACCCCTCCCCTCCCCTGGGCCCACCAGTGCTGTGGACTTGTGTGCGTCCTTGGTTCAGGGGAACTTACTCACAACACTTGGCTTCGCAGACAGAAATCAGCACAGCAGCACATGGCCTGGAGCACAAGCTAGGCTGCCTCCTGCTGGCTCTGCTCCCAACCCATGGCTCCTCACGGCTCTCACAGCCCTTGGCTTTGAAAGCTGTCCTTATTTTTGTATCTCTTGCTCTTTAACATTAGGAGTCAACCAGACTTTTCCTTGTATTTGGCCAGATATAAAATATTTTAGGCTTTATGGATCATAGTGCAAACCAAAACTGTCATTCTTAATAGGTGACTAGAATATATAAAATGGGACCATTTGAGGGGAGACACCATGGTGTCGGTGTTAGTAGGAGTTTGGCTAGTCGGGCAGACCTTTTCCAGCCAGCGCAGGTTAGGCCCTGCGGCGTTGCCTCTCACTCTGCCAGCTCTTTGGGCTTTAGCCCCTTGAGGGTTGCCTCACTGCCTGGTCAGAATAGGAAGGCTGCCTGTCTTTCAGGAAGTAGAGGCTGGCCTCCTCTGACCACTGAGGGCATTTTGCAGGGGTGAGGTGAGTAGAAAGCTCAGCCATAGCCCGGCCCTCCTCCCTGCAGGAATTTGGCTGGAGCTGGGAATCCCCGGCTGCTTGAGCTCTGGGTTTATTATTTAAATGGGAACACAGTATCACACTTGGCAGCAGCCTTTCTCAGGACAACCCTCTCTGTCCACCTCTTTGACCCCTGCAGTGCCTGGAGCTTTTTCTTTCTCTTAGGTACTTGTAATGTTGACGGTTTTATAATCATCAGGCATGTATACTTTTTTAAAGTTGACTTTCTATTAAAGGTATTTGTGTGCTGAAAATACGCTGTTTTAAAGCCCATCATTGGGTGAGTTAATATATGCAGAGTCACATAGCAGTCTCCGCTGTCTAGTCCTGAATGTTCTCATTCCTTGTCAGGAAGCCCATACCTATTTTTCAGTCACTTCCACTCCTGTCCCCGTCACAAGGTCTCTCTGTGTAGCCCTGGCTGTTCTAGAGCTTGCTCTGTAGACCAGGCTGGCCTTGAACTCATAGAGAGTCACCTGCCTCTGCCTCCAGAGTGCTGGGATTAAAGGCATGCAGCACTTCCCGGTCCTAGTCTACTTCTTGTCTGTGGATTTATCTAGAGAGTCCATACCCATGGAGTCCTATGCCATGTGGCCGTGCACTTAGTGACCTTGGAAGTTCATGCATGCAGAATCTTAGACTATGTGGCTGTGGACTTAGTGACCTTGGAAGTTCATACATGCAGAATCTTACACCATGTGGCCCTGGACTTAGTGACCTTGAGTAGTTCATGCACACAGAATCTTACACCACGTGGCCCTGGACTTATTTGACCCTGAGTTTAGTGATCTTGGGCAGTTCACGCACGAACCTATTTCTGGTGCCCTGGGCTTTGTGACCTTGGGTAGCTCATGCACCTGGAGCCATACACCTTGTGACTCTGGGCTTAGTGACCTTGGCAGTTCATGTACAATGAGTCATATATTGTGGTGCCCTGGGTGTAGTGACCTTTGGCATTTCATGCAACCATGTGGCCCTGGGCTTAATAGGCCTATGACCTTGGGAAGTCCATGCACACGGGATAATAGGCTTAGGTCTGTTTCTTTCCCTAGTATTGGCTTTCTGCCTTTTAGCTGTCACACACAGCACTGCATGCCTGGTCACTCATGCTGTTGTGCAGGTGTGTGTTTTCTTCTCTTGGGTGTATGCCAAGAGTGCAACCATAGGGTTACTTGGTAACTCCTTACCATTTGAGAAATGGGCTGTTTTCCAAAGCGACAGTTCACCTGACGCTTTCTGGTGTACTTGTAAGTTCTCCTGGAGTTGTTTGCTTGCTTGTTTCACTTTGGGACAAGAGCTGGTGTAGCTAAAGCTGGCCTGGAACGTTGGATCCTCCTGCCTACCTCTCAGGTGCTGCTATTACCACATGTACACCACCATACCCAGCTTCCTTTGGAGTTTTGGTGCCATGACGTGCCCTCTGGGAGCCCTGCAGCCTTGTGTCTTGTGTAGGAGAGATGAAACTTTCACTCTCTCAGAGTTCCCTGCTATGTCCAAAAAATCAGCTGCCACAAAGCAGGTCACCCAGAAAGAAAATTCAGGTGCCTTCTTGTGTGTGGCATCCTGTGAAAGCAAGGCCCTTGGGGCTTCTGTGCTGGTGACTGGAGTTGTGCTGTGGAGTGTGGAGGGGGAGCCTTGTTGATTCAGAAGTCCCTTGGCCTTGGCTCCTGTCCTTGATATGGTGGTTTACTCCCCTGGAACACAGATGGCGTGTCTCAAGAGAAAGAAAAGGGAGTCACTGCTGTCCCCAGACCTTGGATGGCAGTCCTCCCCCGCCTGGGGGGGTTCTGATGGGTTTCTGCCCTCACACCTGCTGGGGGGAAAAGAAGAGGACAGAAGACATTTGGACTCCCTTTTGTGAGCAGGAGAATCTACTGGTGTCATAGGCCTGTGACCCATGACTGCCTTCCCGACCCCCACTCCCACGCATGCACACGTTCGCTGTGGAACAGACAGATGCCTGTGGTTTGCTGACATTCTGTCCCATCCACAGGCTGATGGGGCCTTCCATGTTTCCCAGTTTAAACCTTGCTGTTCTTTTGAGAAGCAACTTCAGAGTTTTGGATTTTTTCTCCCAATCATCACCTGGGATTCCTATAAGCATTTGCACCCAGCTCTTGGGCCACATGGCCGCCTTGCGCACATTCATGGGACCATTCAGACCTGGCTCCAGCAACTGGGGCCCACTTGGGTCTTTTTGTCTGCTGTGTGTGGTTCTCCCTCCTGAGCCAGGTTCGTGGCAGGACCAAGTGCTGGAATTCATTGAGTTTTGTCCTTTAAGCCTTTCCTTGGCCCAGTTTCATTCAGCTGTGTGTTCATACCGTTGTTGTGGGGCACTTGGGCTACCTGGTGCCGCTGTGCGTGTCGGGGTTCCTCTGGGTAGTGCTGGCGGAGGAGTGGACGTGGGAGGGCAGACTGACTTGGTGTGACATGAAGGAGCACTAGGGGTGAGGAGGAGAGAAGGCCGGGTCGGGGTAGACGGTGGCTAGACAGGCCTTCCAAGGTGACTCACTTCAAACAGTGTGGCAGGGAGAGTGGTCTTCACTCGCTCACAGGTTCTCAGGAGCCAGGAGGAACACAGCTGCAGGGTCCCAGGTGGCTGTGCCGGTAGGGACCTGTGGTTCAGGCTTTCCTGAGGCCTGGTCCTGGCCTAGAAGACCCTGGCGTTAGAGTTGTCTTACGGAGCAGGATGTGCAGACCTGCCTGCAGTTGATACATTTAGGCAGCCCGGCAGCCCAGAACGTTTGCTATAGGAAGTCAGGCTTTCTGCCTTTGAAATTTCTTCTTGTTGCTCTTACTCGATGTAGAAGTTGACAGTCTCCTGTCACTGCTCTCTCTTCCCAGTCGTACCCGAGCGCCACTTCCACACTCTGGAGGCATAACGGCCTCTTCTACCAAGTGTCAAATCTGCATGGTCGTGTAACCCCCTCTGTTCTCCATCTTGCCCATGAGGAAACTGAGTCATGGCGATGGAGTTGCTCTGCTACATTCCAGTTGGGTGGATCTGGGGAGGGAGGGGTCTGGGAATATGGCTGCAGCCCGTGTAGCCAGTGGGGGCTGAATAGTCTTATCTCCTGAGTCCGGGGCGCCGCAGCCCTAGCCGTCTCAGTGCAGGCTCCTGTGGCTGGGTGACTGTGCCTGCCTGGGAGAGTGCTCTGTCCTCACACCACCTGTAAGTAAGCTCTGTCTTCTGCGTTATCCCTTCCTACAGGGACCCAGACATGGAGCTGCGGGAAGAAGCTTGGTCTCCGGGGCCGCTGGACTCTGAGGACCAGCAGATGGCCAGTCATGAGAACCCAGGTGAGGTGGCCTCGGTGGTTCACCAGCCAGCCCCGCTGCCTTTCCACCACCAGGCCGGGGAACCATCCTTTGTCACTCTGGGGTGCCTGGACTCCTGCCCCTTTCCCTTTAAGAGCCCCACACCCACAGCTTAGAATGAGAGGTTGATGCTCTGGTCCCCAAGGGTCCTTTTAACGGGACCGTCCAGATCTTTCGCCTCATGTCTCCCTCCAGCTGGCTGTTGTTGAGCACCGTTTTTGTGCCCTATGCCCTGTTCTGGTTCCAGGAACACTGACTGCTTTATGGGTGCTCCTCACATCAGGGTGGCCCCTAAACCCAAGGTCTGGAAGTTGTAATGAATGAGTGAAGGACTAGGAAGGGGAATCTGTAGTCATGTGGTAAGATTTGGGAAGGGTGGGCTGGATTAAATATGAAACCATTCATTTTTAAGTGTTGGCACATGTGTTCATTTTTTTAAATAAAGTATTATTGGGTGGAACAAAACTCCTGTGGGTTATGTGGTGCCCAGGTTTGGGGGTAAACCCATGCTGGCCCACCGACACCCTCATCCCTCTCCCTGGTGGTACCAGCGTGGTGACAAGAAGGCACAGTGCACACTGTATCTGCTGCCTGGGGCGGATGGCGCTGCCTTCCTCCCTTTTAATAAATCGGTGCTTCCAACACATTGCTCCGGTGTTCCTTAGACGCCGCTGCATGGCCCCGGGTTGCTTGTCTCGTCACCCCCACCCGTACACAGCCACGAACCCATCGTGTGGGGTTACAGTACAAGTGTGGCACGACCCTGAGCACCTGAAGAACGTGCAGACGGTCGTAGCTTCCCTTCGGTTACTGTGAAGAGAACTCAACATGAAAACTTAGGGGAGAAAGGGCTCATTTGAACTTCTAATTCCAGGTTACAGTCCATCATGCCGTGAAGTCACGGGCAGGAGCTTGAAACAGCTAGTCACAGCACATCCAGTCAACAGCAGAGAGAAATAAACGCATGTTTGCTTGCTTGGGCCCAGTTTGATTTCTTTTCACCCATAGCAGTCTAAGATCAGTGATGCCCTCCCAGTGGGCTGGCTCTTCCCATGGCCGTTAACTGGTGACAGCTCCTACAGACGTGCCCACAGGACAGCCCTGTGTAGAGGTCATTCCGGCTGTGTCAAGGTTGACAGTTAAAGCTGGCCGGCACTCTGACGTTGCTTTCCCTGGGCTCTACCTTGTTTAAGTGCTGGCCTGTTGACCACCCACGACTGGCCTCTGAAGGTGGCCCTCAGTTGGTGGTCCCCATCAGAACCCTGGCTCTGGACAGCGGGAGCTGTACTGCCTCGTTCTGCTGCGTGCTTGCTGAGAGAGCAAGAGGCATGCCAGAGAATCAGGTGGCAGGCTTTTAGATTTTATTTTATTTTTTGACTCTTGCATATTTCTGGGAAGCCTGTTCAGCCGAGTGAGGCTAATGCTGTTACTGAGAATGGCACTTTCGGTGTGTCTCGACATCATTGCCAGCCTCCACGTGGGTCATCTCTCTGAGAGCGCACAGAGCCTCGGAGGTCAGGCTGCCTGTTGATCCACTTTATTTTCAAAAGGATATTGGTGGGGTTGCGGGGGATGGAATTGGGACGGAAGCGGACAGCTTGCCTAGGAATGGGCTGCAGAGGTGAGCTGGGGCTCCCTGGGGCTGAAGCAGTTTCACAGTCAGTCTCTCAGGCTCCCTTTCTCCCGATTATTCCAGCTGCCATGTGAGATGGGCAGTGGCCATGGTCAGAGAGGTCCTTCCAGACTGTCTTGGTCCTTAGCTCAGCAACAGGCTATCCAGAAAGAGAAGTAGAGTAGTCCCAATAGAGAGGGGCTTTCAGCTGCTGTCGGGGTAGTCCCCCACTGGGTGGTGAGGCTCTGTCCTCCTGTGGAACGTAGCACTCACCCGCCATGCAGCTCGGTCAGCGGGAGAGCTCACTTCAAAACTATAGGCTCTTCCCAGGTCCCTGTGTAGGAATACAGCAACGCATAACCAAACCCCAGGCCCTTAGACCACACTGACAAATACCAGGCCTTGAGCATGGCTGCTAGCTCTAGCAGACCTTATGGGATGAGCCACCTCAGCCTGGGTGTGTAGGGGTGGCTTAGGGGAAGGAAGTGGAGGAGATGGCCTTCAGGAGTTCATTGGGAAGTTCGGGGGCAGGGACACACTTGGGGATCCATGGCTATAAAGTAGGTGTTTTGTGCAGAACTGTGTGGGACATGAGAGGCCAGGGAGGCCAGGGAGAAGAAACCTGGGTTCTTGAACCATCTCGGTTCAGCCCTGAAGGGTACGGCCTAGGGAGCGAATTATGAGCAGGGAGGGAGGCAGAAGAGACTGTTCTGATGGAAATAGGGTGGCAAGTGGCATTTGTGTGACCACGGTATGCAAACAGCGAGAATTCCATCCCGTTGCCTCGCAGGCCAGGAAGCCTGCCTGTCACAGGAACTGTGGCCGTGCCCTAGAAGGTGTTTGTGAAAAGGAACCAGGTGACTGGGAGTGCCTCCTAGAAGTGCAGATTGCTTAAGTGTGTTGAGAGAGGACCTGGCCCACAGAAAAACGATGTGATTCTAGAACTCTTCAATGGGCAGACTCAGCAGAGATGAGGAGTAAAATCCAAACCCAGAAAGGAAAGACTAGAAGGAACTCAAGTGAGTAAGCACATTGTCCCAAACATTAAAGGTGAGGAGGAGCCAGAGAGAAGACTTCCTTCCAGAGGGACCCCTCCACCTGTGACTCGGCTCCAGAGTCTGATAATGGACTCTGCACCTGCACCCACATACAGCCGCATCAGCAATACATATAATTAAAACTTCTGAAGAGCTGAAAACAGGATAATTGTAAGATGAAGATGAGTTATTTACTTTTGAATTTTTGAGACAGGGTTTCTCTGTAGCGCTGGCTGTCTTGGAACTCTGTAGACCAGCTGGCCTCAAACAGATCTGTCTGCCTCTGCCTCCTGAGCACTGGGATTAAAGGCACGCACCATCTCCCAGCAAAAATGAAATTTTTAGAAGATTAAAATGGAGTAAAGAGTATTGAAGTTAGGCAGAGAAAGTGTGATATACATTTAGACCGAAACCCTGATGTATGCAAAGCAAAGGAATAGACTATATGGCAGAACTATTCATGGCTGCATGGCTCAGTGGTTAGGAGCACTTGCTGCTCTTGTTGGGGACCCAGGTTCTGCTCCCAGCACCCGTGTCTGGCAGCTCACAACTGCCTGCAATTCCAACCTCGGGATCCAATGCCGCCTTCTGGCCTCTCCATTACCTATACACTTGGGGCATGCATTTACACAGACACACGCACACACAGATACAGATCCGTCCTGAAAACTAATTCCAGAGAAAAGCCCTGAAATTGAGCTCTGTTGAGAGAACAAGTCACAAACATTGAGAGCAGCCATAAAGAGCTGAGGGCCAGGATGTGGCTCAGTGATAGTGCACTCGTTTCACATGCCCGGGGTGTTTGATGCCACCTGTTGAAAATCAAAATCCAAACTCCTGGGCAGAAGGAATGAGGAGTTTATAAGGAAAAGTAAAAAACGGGTAGACGTCAACATTTCAGCCCAAGAAAAGCATCACTGACAGTCCTCAGGGTGAGAACAGTGAGCCAAGGATTTGAAGGGTACCAACAGAACAAGAGCCCAGTTAAGCCCCTCACCTGTGTGCCTTTCCCGGAAATGTAATGGTGACTGAGCTTTGGACAAGCCCAGTGACCAGAGAGAGGCAGACAAAAGGTGGCAGTGAGCAGGGCTGGCTTCAAGCACAGGGCCAGACACCTGCCTATGGGGACGCTGTGAAAATGGAAAAGGACTCGTTAGGGCATTTAGTGTGCCTGTGCCCAGAAGGCAGCCTGCGTCAAACCAGGAAGTGATTCCTGTTGTGATTCCATCGTCACCCACAGTGGTGATGGGAGCTGTGTCAAGTGGGAGGTACTAAAGAGTTTCAATAAAAACTTCCAGTTGCTGAGAGTACTTATGGCAATTGCCACTGTGGATTCACGAGTTTTTATTTGAAAACAAAACCCAGAACAGGCACTAACTGATTTTGCTCCCGAGTACTGCTTTTGGAAAGCTGTCGGTGGTGGGTCTGGGGTAAGCGGCATACAAAACAAACGGGATGCTGCTGAGGGCACTGGACCCAGGGAGGACGACAAGCATGGAGGAGGCTCACACCAGAGATGGGCAGTTTTAGCCTGGTGAATTTAAACCAACGTTTGTTTTTGCTGTGGTACTGGGATCCAACCTAGAGTCTTGGACAGTCTAGATCAGGGCCCTGCCACAGAGCTGCATTGCCAGCCCTCTTTCTGCTTCTTATTTTGAAACAAGATCTTGCTAAGTTGCCCAGATTGGCCTTGAACTCATAGCCCAGGCAGGCCTCAGCCTCCCAGGTAGCTGACACTGCAGACCTGTGCCACCAGGACAGGGAAGGGAGAGACTCATTTGGTCACTTTGGTGAAGACTAGAGAACCAACCTACGCTTGAAAACTGGGCAGATGTCCTGCCTACAACCTCCTGAAGTGAACTGAGTACCAAGAGCTTGACTCTGATGTGTCTTGAAATCATTACAGCTGCTGTCCCACAAACAGAATAGCTGCCCCTTCCATGATCTGAGCATTGTCCCAGGGCAATACAAGAAGCCTTTTTTCTGGGAGAGGACAAGACAGCATCGCAAGCCTCTTTGACGAGGCTGGGCTACGAAGGGGTGGGCTGTCAGCCCACTAGTCCAGAGGTGGCATGAGTGTACTGTGTAGCCAGCAGGGCCATATGGGCCTGCTTTCTAATAGTTTCAAATGTTATGTGTGTGAGAGTTGTGCCTACATGCATGTCTGTATACCACATGCTTGCCTGGTGCCTGTGGAGGTCAAGAGGGTGTCACAGCCCCTGGAACTGGAGTTTCAGATGGTTTTGAGGCACCATGTGGGTGCTGGGAATCGAACTTGAGTTCTCTGCAAGGACCACAAGTGCCCTTAACAGCTGAGCCAGTCCTGTTTTTCCTGAGACAGTGCAGCCGGGAGAAGCTGACTCTTCAGTCCCCTGCTAAATGTCCACAGTACCACTTCCAAACGCCACTGCCCTTCAGAACCGACTGTCCCTGTTGAGCCCAGGCATCAGCTAAAAATGGAACTCCACCTTCTGGTCACTTAACAGTTTGCTTATTTACAGAACAGGCACACTTAACTGAATAACCAGACAACTTAGAAAAAGTCAGAGCCTAAGGAAAGAACATGCCTGAATTCTCCTTGCCCCTTACTGCCTTAGCCATTGATGGCCCTGAGGGGTGGTGGATGTGTCTTCCACCCCTGCAGGTCTCTGTCCTGAGCTCCCACACTTCTTGCTGTCTTCAACATTCAGACTTCATGTCATGACTGCAAATACTGTTCAGAGATGCACATACACACAGTACACTGGCACTCAGAATCTTTAAACTTGGTGTTGTATTTTGTGTGTGCATGGGGGGGGGTGTTGGGACAAGCATGCCACCACGCACATGTGGAGGCCAAGGAAAACCTGAGGAAGTTGGGGTTCTCCTTCCATCATGTGGGTATTACGGTTGAATTCAGATCGTCGGGTTTAGGGCAAACACATTGGCTTGCTGAACCATCTCCCAGACCCCATTATGACATTTGAATACATATGTGTCACTATTTTGTTTTTACTTACTTCCTCCACCATCCAGGTACTGGGCCCCTTCCCCCTCTTAAATAGTCCCTCCTGCTTCTCTCATATATCTCATTATTCTTTCATTGTCTGTCCTTTTAGACTTCTTCCTCCCCGTCTTTCTGCCTTCATTTTCCGCATGCATTTGCGAGCGTGTGTGTGCGCGCGCGCGCGCGCGTGTATATACATATGTCTGCCCACTCTGTGTGCCCATCCACAAGTATGCACAGGCCAGAGGCAGATGAAGTGTATTGATCTTCACGTAGACACTGAAGCTGCATGTGTTGGCTAGGTTGCCTTGCCTGGAAACTCCTGGAATCCATTTGTCTCTACCCACTAGCCAGAATTGGAGAGTCAGGTCTCCATCCCTGGCTTTTGTATGGGCTCTAGGGATTTGAACTTGGGACCTCTTGCTTCCACAGCAAGTACTTTTACCCAATTGATGCATAGACTGTTGTTTAGTACCTGAACTAGGAACATTTCTGAAAGTGGTGTTGCTGGGGCACAGAGCCCAACCCCTGCCCCCAAGGTTCTTGTTCTTGATCGAAGGGGACTTGGACAGACAGTTCGATTATGTTAGAGGGAGAGAGACTTACTGTATATGGGGTGTGGGTATTCACATGGGTCTGTGGAATCAAGAAACAGGCACCTCAAGGATGATTCTAGCCTTTCCCAGCTGCAGGGAGGTCATTTCTCTGAACTGAACCACTGTTGCTTGGCAAAGGGCCCTTTTATCCTCCAGTTTACACCTTTGAGCAAGTTAATCTTTGTACCCCAACACCTCTCATCTAAGCTTCCCAAAGGGACAATGCCACCTGCGATGTTCTGGGTTCTTCTTCAGCCCAATTTGCTGCATACATAGGCTTTGCACTTCAGATTCACATAGAGGGTACCGGGAAACAAAAGGCAGGGTGCTAACACTGGAGTCAAATTCTTCCTACAGATACTGCCGTGAGCATAAGGGTCCAGGTACTGGGAGAAAGGAAAGAAGAGAGATAGAAAGCCATACTCTGAATAGAGCATGGGAGACGGGAGGAAGGCTAGGGCCCAAGGCCTTGCTTCCTGGAGTTGCTGAGGGTGCACACAGTTCTCCCAGGGCATTAGGTGAAAGAGCCGCTCTTTATCCTTTGGGATCAACCAAGGAGGAAGTATATACTCTTTGCAGTATTTGTTTTAACCTTTCCGTCAGCTAAGAGTGGCTGTGTGTGGCCTGGAACTCAGATGTCTAGGAAGGCTCCATTTGTCTCAGCTTTGGGCCCTGACAACAGCCGTGTTTTCTCTCACCTGTCCCCGCTTTACCTGTGGGGCCAGTTTCAAGCCTCAGTCCATTGCTTCAGCCTCACCCCGTCAGCCTCCACGGTCTGTGATCTTTATCCTCCGCTGAGTTTATTTTTCATTTAGCTCCTGAGGGCCAGTGCCTGACTGTGAGCTCTGGGCTGCTTGGAGAGTTCTAGTCTAGACCTTTGAAATAGGCCTCCTTTCAAATTTTACACACATGCACACGCACACCCATACCCACGAGGCCCAGCTGTGGAGGTCTGCAGGGAGCATCTTACGATGGGGCTCCTGAACACCTGTGGGCGGCCTTCATAAGGGCCCATTTGTCTCAGGAAGCCAACTGTGATCGTCATGTGTCCTGGGGCAAAGGACCCTTCCCTTCCTCCCTCCCTAGCTTCCCGTTGCATTGCAGGTTGTCTTGTAGCCACCAGATATGGGGTTGCCAGGCCTCAGGTGTCCCTCCAGCCCAGTGGGCCACTGTTCCTCATTTGCCCGCATTGCCTCAGAGGCTGCGTGTGAGCACTGGGAGCTGGTGACGGGAAGAGAGCTTCCAGTGGACCGTGAGACCCGGCTTTGAAAGGAGACTTCAGGGCGCCACCTGAGTTGGTTGGCAGGCTGGACCTGGTGAGCCCTTGACATGTGACTGCAGGCCTTGGTTCTGTAAAGTCGGGAGGCTGAAGGAGTTTAAGGGGGGTAGGCCCCTGGAGGAAAGATGCCAAGGAAGAGGTACCCAGGCCTCAAGAGCAGGACAAGTTGGGATTGGATGGGAGGCAGGCTTCCAGGACAGGCCGGATGCATATGCAGAGCGGCTCGGGGCTGTCCTGAGAGGTGGGTGTCTTCAGTTGTCCAGACCAAGGCCCCTACCCTGTAGTTGTCCTTGGTAGGCAGAGGGGGGGGTAACAGGATAACTGGGGGGAGGGCTTGCATGCCCAGTAGTCAGGCTAGTGCACCTCCCAAGCTGGTGTCCCATCCCATTTGTCCAACTCTTTGCCCTGTTTCTGTTTCCCACCCTGCAGCTAGGGTTGCCCAGATGAGACACCATTACGTCCTAACCTGCATACCTTGTAAGACCTCTTTCCAGCGGCATCATTCTGGCCCTCCCATCTGCGTTGATGTTCAGGTGTCATTTGTGCTGGGGCCTCTCAGAACCCTTGACCCTCTATAGCTTTGGTCGGTAGACCTTTTCGGGGGCCCTGTAGGCCTTAGGCATTGGTCTACAGGTCCAGAGAAAGGCTAGCAGAGGGAACGTCCACTCTGAGGGAAGGAGAACAGGTCTTAGGGAGATGGGTTAGGAACACAAAAATAGTAGTGAAATACCTGGAGTAATCAGTGCCCCGTGGGATAAGAGGTGCGGTCTGCAAGCTGGCACAACCCAGCTGCTCCTGGGTTGCACGAACCCTGAAAGGATGAGCTGCCCTGGGCGGCTCTCTAAACGAATCCATCGGCAACCCACACGTGGACAGTCGCTGTGGGCCCGCCACCTCTGACTTGCCTCCTCCTTCCCTCTTGCCTTGCAGTGGACATCCTCATCATGGATGACGACGACGTCCCCAGCTGGCCCCCGACCAAGCTGTCCCCACCCCAGTCCGCGCCTCCACCTGGGCCCCCTCCCCGGCCGCGGCCGCCTGCACCCTACATCTGCAACGAGTGCGGCAAGAGCTTCAGCCACTGGTCAAAGCTGACGCGGCATCAGCGCACGCACACAGGCGAGCGGCCCAACGCTTGCAGCGACTGCGGCAAGACCTTCTCGCAGAGCTCGCACCTGGTGCAGCATCGGCGCATCCACACGGGCGAGAAGCCCTACGCCTGCTCCGAGTGCGGCAAGCGCTTCAGCTGGAGCTCCAACCTCATGCAGCACCAGCGCATCCACACGGGCGAGAAGCCCTACACCTGCCCCGACTGCGGCCGCAGCTTCACACAGAGCAAGAGCCTAGCCAAACACCGGCGCTCACACAGTGGCCTCAAGCCCTTCGTGTGCCCGCGCTGTGGCCGCGGCTTCAGCCAGCCCAAGAGCCTGGCGCGCCACCTGCGGCTGCACCCAGAGCTGTCAGGGCCGGGTGTGGCGGCCAAGGTGCTAGCGGCCAGCGTGCGGCGTGCCAAGGCGCCTGAGGAGGCGGCGGCGGTGGACGGCGAGATCGCCATCCCCATGGGTGATGGCGAGGGCATCATTGTGGTGGGCGCACCGGGGGACGGTGCTGCAGCAGCCGCAGCCCTGGCGGGGACAGGGCAGCGGGCAGCGGGGCCGCGGTCTCGGAGGGCGCCGGCGCCCAAGCCGTACGTGTGCATGGAGTGCGGGAAGGGCTTTGGGCACGGGGCCGGGCTGCTGGCCCACCAGTGCGCGCAGCACGGGGACGGGCTGGGGGCAGCGGGTGGCGAAGAGCCCGCACACATCTGCGTGGAGTGTGGCGAGGGCTTCGTGCAGGGCGCTGCGCTGCGGAGACACAAGAAGATCCACGTGGTTGGGGCGCCGTCGGTCTGCAGCAGCTGCGGACAGAGTTTCTATCGGGCAGGCGGGGAGGACGACGGCGAGGACCAGTCGGCGGGTGCGCGGTGTGCCGAGTGTCGCGGTGGGGAGGCCCGGTAGGGACGGGGGTGCCCGAGGGGTGGGCAGGGCCCCTCGGGCTCAGTGGGGACTATCAGCGAGCAAGACCACGAGGCCCAGGGAGAACCGGACCGAGAGGAGCAGCGGCCTCCCTCCTTCCTCGGCCCACGCTGTCCTGGGTGTGAGGGGGACCCTCGGCCAGCGGACAGGTTCTCAGGACTGCCCACAGCCTCTCTGCTGACCTGCACCGGCCCTGTGTAGGTTCCCAGCCTGGGAGCCAGAGACAGTGTGTGAGAGAACTGTGTAGACCAATCGGCACAAGACCCACCGCAGGTGTGGGGCCACGGTGTCCTAAGGAATGGAGGAAATCCTGGCCTTGTGCACCAAGAGGGTCTTCCTTCCCTTCTAGAATTTTCTTTTAATCATACCTTTTTGACCTCTCCCGTTCATTAATTTTTCTGCCCCGTGGGTCCTTGTCGATTTCCTAGCCCAAGTCGTCCCTCTCCCTCCTGGATTTGCAGTAGCCGAGGAGTGAAGAAGTAGCAGCCTGCTCCCAGCACGGTCTCATTGAGAGGACGGACGGATGGACGGACGGGGTCCTGTGTGCTCCCTGTCCTGGCGGTGGAAGAAGGGATGTGGGAGCAATAAATGGCACTATTCAATTGTCCCAGCACTGCCTGGTTCTTGAGTTTGGGACGGAGAAGGGAAAGAGGTTGAATGGAGACAGCCCACTTTGGTGACCACCAGTGACAAGTGCCAGACCAGAGGTGACCATGCTGGGCCCCGAGTGTCCTCAGCCATCCCAGGAAGGAGGCCTGCTTGCTGAGGAGCTCCTGCTGAGAAAGGGCTTCAGGCACTACCATCTCCACAGAAAGGTGCAGCTCCCAGGGACTCCTGTGCTGTGACTCATCCAAGTGCTGGTTACCAGTTAGCCACATGTCTGCCTTCTCTGCAGAGCGGGCTGTGTCTTTGTGGCTGCTACCGTCCAGTGAAGGAGATCTCAAAGGAGGAAGATGAGCTATGGGTAGACAATGTCTCTGGACCCAGCACCTGAATGAGGACAGGATGTTGGCAGTTAGCATGGCATGTTTGTTCCGGTGCTGCTCATTCAGTTCCAGTCCAGTGCATCCCCCAGAACACTGCTGCTGGAGGGACCTTCAGTGTTAGGCGTAGTTTTCCTGGACTCACAATCCTCACTCAGCTCATTGTCGCCTGTTCCAGGGTTTTGCAGGGCTGTATTGTGGACTTAGCCAGGGAGTACTTTCAGGCTAGTCTGGGGAAGTGAGGGGTAAACTGTAGGTTTCTTCCAACCATCCCGACGGAGTAATGAGGCCTCTTGTCAATGGGTGTTGTGGGAGGAGGTATGAGTCCTGAGTGTGCCCATCTGTGTCCGTCTGTCCTATCCCATCTGAAGGATGAGGTCAAAAGTGAAGGTCACAATGGGCAACTGGTGGGCCAGGGCATGATCACCCTCGGGAAGGTTTGTCAGTAGTTGTAGTTATCAGGAAAACACTCAGGTGGCCACTGCCTGCCCTGGGTGGGTGGCACTAGAATAGCTTAGTGGCTACTGTCCCAAAGGGGAGGTGGAGTTATATATGGAATGGGCACAGGTTAGTAAAGATCGTGGAAATGGTGCTTAAAAACCCTTCAATTCTTCCTGCCAAATGCTGACCTGGGACATTGTTGGAGGCCAGAGATGGAGGAGAGATGCTCTGTTCTTGTAGAGGTAAGGCAGAGCGTACCTCCAGGACATGGACAAGCTGAAGATCAGTTTCCACTCTGCTGCTTATACACTGTGTTACTCTGGGCAGGTGAACCAACCTCTCTAGTCCTTGATTGGCTCTCTTCTCTGTGGAGGGAAGAGCTGGCCTATCTCATGAGCTGTTGAAGGTGATCTAAGCCAGATGTGAGGTCATGGGCCTCTGCACCTCCCCTAAGCAGGAACTGAATGCAATGATGAGCTGATGCTTGAATCCCATCTCTGTGCTATCCATTTGGGCCTCAGGTACTTAATGTAACTCAGTAAAGAATTTACTGAGCCAATGTGTCTATGCACTTAGGTCAGGGTTGTCCCAGCCCGCTCCCTCCCAAGTCCACCCAGCGCCAACCTCAGTCTCTTGAGATCCTGCCTTGGGAATCACCTAGTCCTCAGCCTGAGGTGTAGCTGTCCCAGTGTACAGGTGGACAGATGGAGGACAAATAAGGCTGGGCAACCTCAATTTTGGGAAAACAGAAGTAGTTATCAGTGCGAACATCATTTGGTGTTTGCTTTTGTACAAGCCATTTAGTTAGCTCTGCATCCACGATGCTATGCATTTCTCTAAAAATTTGTGTGTGTGTGTGTGTGTGTGTGTGTGTGTGTGTGTATGTGTGTACATATGGAGGACAAGTTACGAGCATCAGTTTTCTTCCACCGCGTGAGTCCCAGGGATTGGAGTCTGGTTGTGGCAGGCTTGGCGGCAAACCTCTTTACCCACTGAACCATCTAAGCCCCAGCTCTGCTTTTTATGTGGAGCTGCTGCTGCTACAGCATGGGGACCGGACAGTTTGACCCCAATCCCAGTGCGAAGCAGAACACCCATGCCACCCCACCCCCAGTCCACAGCCCCAAACCCACACTCTCCCCAGAATCGTCCTCCTTGGTTGTATTTACTGAGCATGTACTGGACACGAGGGATTCAGCTGAGTTCCAGGGACACGGTGGTGACTGTGACAGCCAGTCTGTGCCCTCGTGAAGCTTGCCCTCTGGGGTGGAGGGAGACACACCAGCAAGGCAGGACACAGTTGCTTAGAGAGGGGCCCCAGGGAGTGTAGAACGGACAGACACGGGAGAGAGGAAAGAGTCTCCTCGGTCTCTTCCCATCCCTGTGTGCTGTGGGCATCCAGGAACATTCCTAATGCATATCTGCTTCCCAGTGTGTCTTGGAGGGTGGCTCGAGGGAATAGCGATGTGTGGAGAAAACTGGGGTCTATGCTCAAGTAACTTGGGAACGTGCCACATTCAAGTGTTCTAACGCACACAGCAGGGCTTGGCATGTGTCACGATGCCAGGTGCCCCTCCCCCATGCCCGTGCAAGCTCTCAGAGGACAACGGCACACCCCTTCCCTGCCCAAACCCGTTCCAAGCTAGTCCTGAAGCCACATTCTCTGCAGAGCAGGCTGTGAGGGGTGGGATGCTGCTGTCCAGTGAGGAGGGGGACCACGGGAGGAGGAGGAAGAGCAGGAGGAAGAGCAGAGAAACAGCTTGGGATATAGTATCCAGTGTTTTCCGAACTAGCTTGGTCAGGAATCCTTCCATTCATAGAGCATCTTGGGGCTGGTATGCTGAATTCCACCACTGTGTGATGCCCAAGCCCTGCCCGTCAGCACCATGGACAGAGAGCCCTGCTCTAGGTCTCCCAGTGGAGCCCCCAGCTCAGTCCACAGGCATCCTGCTCTCTTACCCACCTTATGCCCCATTAAGGGAGCAGCGTCCCATTATCCACCAAAGGAAACAGAGGTCAGTGTAGGCCAAGCACTGTGCCTAGGCTCCCCCAAGAGATGAATAGCAGAGGTTAACCATTTAGAGTCTAAGTCCATATATTATGCTTTGCTGAAACTAGCCCACAGAGTAAATTGATTTTTTGACATTGATTTGTTGTGCACATTCCTTCACACATGGCAGTCAGAGGACAGCGGCAGGAGTCATTTCTTTACTTCCACCGTGTGGGTTCCGAGGCTCCCGCTCAGGTGGGGGGTCTTGGAGGTGGGTGCCTTTACTTGCTGAGCCGTCCAATCAGCCCACACTGTTTTGATGGATATAATTATTTGGGCTGATGGGAGCTATATTGAGGGAATTTGGGCAAGGAATCGATGTTTGGTCACAGTAAGATTTTTTTGTAAAGTCATGGATACTTGGAGGAAATGCTAATGAATTCCTCCTGCAGCAGCTTCTGGAGTCCTTACTCCATGCACCATCCTTGGACAATGCTTAGTACAAAAATAGGGCTTTTAAAAAATGTTAGTGTACAATATCTATCTATCTGATCTATCTGTCTGTCTATCTATCTATCTATCTATCTATCTATCTATCTATCTATCCATCCATCTATCCTATCTATCTATCTATCTATCTATCTATCTATCTATCTATCTATCTATCTATCTATCTATCTATCTATCTATCTATCTATCTATCTATCTATCTAGACTCCATGGTGTCATGTAGTCCAGGCTAACCCGGAACCTGCTGTGTGGTTGACAATGACCATCAACTGACCCTCCTAACTCCACCTCCCAGTGTGGAGACTGCAGATGTGCGCTGCCTCACACAGCCAAAAAAGCAATGTGTCCTTGGGGCAGAGACATGGCTCTGTGGTTCAAAGCACCTCTTGCTCCTGTGGGGGACCCAGGTTCAGTTCCTAGCACCCACATCAAGCAGCTCACAATTGCTTGTAACTCCAGCTCCAGGGTATCTGATGCACCTGCACTCACGTTAGTGCATATGTGAGCACACACGTACATACACATAATCTTAATGCACATGTCTCACTATAACACATATTTGTACTTTGCTCATACTTGCCCCTCCCCTCCCCGACCTCCTCTTCTACCTCTCTGGATAGTTCCTACGGTCCTACAAAGAGCCCCCTTCTGGTTTCATGCCATACACTCACAGAGACACATCTGGTTTCTGCATACAGGGAAATGCACACTAGGGGGCTGGAAGAATCGCCGTTTCAGGGCCAGTGAGAACTCGGTGGTGAAAGCCCTGGCCATGCAAGCCTGACAACCAGACTTTACTTCCTGGGATCCACACAGTGGATGGAGAGAACGGACTCCCCAAAGGTGTCCTTTGACCTCCACATGTGTGCTGCGGCATACATGTGTCTATGCCCACACCTACAGGCTCCCACACAGAAATAAAATTCCTTTCAGTGGGAGCATGCCCTACACACCATCATTCACACACTCACCATCTACAGTGAATATATTACCAGTAATCAATATATGAACTCTGTATCTCCCATTCACCCCACTCTGTCATCCATTCCTTCTGCACTTACAGCAAACTCTGCCACTGAGCTAGATCCCCAGCTCCCACTCAGCTCGTGACATCTTTATCATCATCATCCATGTTTCCGCCAACTGTGCATTTATCTACGATTGTCTAGAAGGGCCAGTACACATCTCTCAATTTCTGTCCCCTACTCTCTCCCTTGCTCATTCTCTCCCCACTTTCTCTCTCCTCTCTGTATCCTCTCTTCCTCTATGTCCCCCTTTCTCCCTCTCTTCCCGTTTCCCTTCCCCATCCCAACCTGACCTCAAACTTGCTACATAGCCGAGAATAACCTGCTTCCCCTTCCTGAGTGCTGGGGTTACGAGCATATGCCACTATGATGGGTTTTAAGTGGTGCTGGGGTAAAATCCAGGGCTTCATGTGTGCCAGGCAAGTTCTCTGCCAACAGAGCCACAGGCGGGGCCCCTGTCTGTTTCCTTGACCAGCAAGCACACGGCTCCCTGCATGGACACAAAGGGTCCAGTTCATTCTCGGTGGATGCACAATTTGTTTCTGGCTCCCTGCTGCTTATCAATACCACTGCAAAAACCTATTATGCCCATGAGAGGTGTGTGTGTGTGTGTGTGTGTTTGCTTGATTCTGACAGATAAGGCTATTTCACTCTGGAGAGATCAGACTATTTACAGTGCTCTTTAGCAAGCAGTGCACACAGTGGCTGCTGACCCTTACCCCCACCTTCTCTAGGCAAGACATGGTCACGAGTAGATGCCTGATTCTAGGAAGGGAGAGTTTAATGTACATCAGTGATTTGCTTGGATCATAGTAGATGTCACGTCCCTTAGCAGATGCAGAGAGTGGACCCAGAGAACCGAGGTGCTGATTAGGGGCTTTTGAGATGGCACAGGAAGTCTAGCCTTGGCTAACAGTTTCCACTATACTCTAAAGACCTGGCTGAGGCCAGTGAGGCGGTTCAGTAGACAAAGGTGCCTGTCTCCAAACCTGACAACCCCACGTTCCATCTCCGGGACCCACATGGTGGAAAGAGAAAGCTCTTGCACAAAAGTAGTCCTCTTGATTTCTCCTCTCTCTCTCTCTCTCTCTCTCTCTCTCTCTCTCTCTCTCTCTCTCTCTCTCTTTCCTCCCCCAAGACAGGGTTTCTCTGTGTAGCTTTGGTGCCTGTCCTGGAACACGATCTGTAGACCAGGCTGGCCTCGAACTCACAGAGATCTGCCTGCCTCTGCCTCCTGAGTGCCGAGATTAAAGGCGTGCACCACTACTGCCTTGGGAATATCCCGCCAAAAGGAGTGAAGACACCAGACAACTTACAACATGGATCAGCTTCGCCAAGGACAGACAATCCCAAAGGGCTGTTACTTCCCCATGACAGCACCAGAAATTAGCAGACACCTCGTGACAGACTGTATCTGAAACAGTACTCTGCAAAGCCATTGGGTGCTACTGAGATTCCCAGGAATTGCCCCCAGCAATGTCTAGTGACAATTCTGGCTGCTGCAGCTGGAGCTGGTGAGTCTTCCTGTGGGCACGTGGTGTATGGAAGCCAGACATGCTTTCCTGCATTCTTTAGTGGACAGGAAGCCCCTTCACAAAGAAACAGGTAGCCCCAGTGTCTGGTAACCTACCAGGAGCAAAGGAGAGGCACCTTCCTCTCCTCCCGCGCCTCCCTGCTGAGGCATGGTGCTCTACTGCCACCTGGTGTACACTGAGAGAACATCAAGAGCATAAGAGACTACAGGGATGAAAGGGAACCTGAAGCGTTCTACCTCCTGGAACCACAGGAAACGTTTCAACGGCTTTAGCTGCGCACACCGCTTCACCAATCTGCAGGTGTGGCAAGGCAGGCAGAGACAAGAAAAGTGACCTAAGCTGAGATCTACAATAAAACGTGAAGAAGATTGGCTGGAGAAATGGCTCAGTAGTTAAGAGCACTGACTGCTCTTGCACCGGACACCAGACCCCAGCACCCACATTGGTAGCTCACAACCTCCTGTAACTCCAGCTCCAGGGGACCAAACACCTCTGGCCTCTGAGGGCATCTGCACAATGCAAAGAATGGGCATCTCCCAGCCTTGTCCCACCCAGATACCCTGCTCAATGCAACGTTACCATACTCACCAAGATGAGTGTGTCCTCCATGGCTCTCCCTTTGCAAAAAGAAAAATGTGAACAACAGAAAGTCAACATTTGGGGCTTACTCTGAGTATCGGTTGTTGAGAACCTTCAACATTTCAGAGTCTGTCTTCTTTGGGAGGGTGGTTTTAGTTCCCAAGGTTCAGCAGTAGCCCAAAGCCAAGCCACTTGAACCTCAGGGCTCTCTTGCTGGACCCCCCACTGCTCTCCACAGACAGGGGCCAGAAAGGGGCAGTGGATCCCCCAGAACAGGAGTTATAGACATGAGCCATTATCTGGGTGCTGGGAAATCGAACTCAGTGGTTAAGAGCAGCCGGTACTGTTAACCACTGAGCGATCTTTCTAGCCACCCCCCCCCCAGGTTATTTTTGCATCTGTCCTTGTGGGTGGGATGAGCTGTAAGACTGTGCAGGGCCTTTACCTGTCCATATAACACACAGCTGCTGGGGACCATACGGATCAATCGCTACCACACTCTACTTTGGGATTTTTTCCCCCCAGATTTCGCATGTATCCCAGTCTGGCTTTGAACATTACACAGCTGAGGCTGACCTTGATCTTAAGATTCTCCTGCCTTCCTTGCTGGGTCCGATGCCTTCTTCTGACCTCTGCCTGAAGGCATCAGGTCCACATGTGGTACCCATATACACATAAAGGCAAAACAAAAACAAAACAAACAAAACCTCACACACAGCCTAGACAACTCCAGCATGTGTCAACTTGATAAAAATCTGAGGAACAGTGATAGGCACCTGTCAGCAGAGTTGAAAAAAATAAAATCAGGTAAAAAGTATTACATATAAAAAGTAGGCAAGACAAAAAAATATGTTGTATCTGTCTGTCAGATGGTCAAGGTGGCCAAAATGTCCCGAAGGATTGACATTTCCCTAGCCTGTGGGAAACCGCTATGGCCCCTTCTTCCCCCCAGTCTCCTCATAGATCAGGTCACATTGGCCAAATGTCTGTGTGTTACATAATGTGAAATCTCCCAGGACGGGAGAGGCGTTCTTGCAAAGAAGCCCCAATAGGCTCAACGCTAATAGTGCCAGCACAGAATAACTGTGTGCTTCTGGAAAGCCTTAAATATTTGTGTGTGAATAGATGGGTGCATGTCACAGTGCGTGTGTGCAGGTCAGAGGATAACTTGGGGACTCGGCTCTCCCTTTCCCTCATCTGAGTCTTAGGAATCTAACTCATGTTGTCAGTCTTGGTGACAAGTGCCTGTACCCACTGGGCCATCTTGCTCCTACCTCCCAGAAATAAGCTTTTCACTCTCATTTGATGGGTTGGTAGGGAAGTCAGGCCAGTCACCTGACTTTTAGCCTTTTTTTTCCCCTAAGACAGTGTCTCATTATGTAGCTCTGCTGTCCTAGAACTATGTAGGCCAGGCTAGCCTCAGACCCACAGAGATCTGCCTGACTCTGCCCTCCCAAATACTGGGATCAAAGGTGTGCGCCACTATGCCTGGCAACTTTTAGGCATATATATGTACACACACACACACACACACACACACACACACACACACACACACGGAACAGGCCTAGAACATTCTCAGGCTTCAGAAATGCTGCCTGAATAATGGGGCTCCAAACAAAGCCATTTGAGGCACGTGGAAGGGGCTGAAAGCTTCTTGGACATTCCCTGGCAAGACAATGGCGCCCAGAAGTAGATTGACTGGGTTTGAGTGACAGCTCTCCTACCCACTCCATGGGAAAGCTCAGGCATCCCATTGCCTCAACTTACTTATCTGTAAGATGGGGACAAGGTACTTCCAAGGTGCTGTGAAGGTCTGTAGAGACATGAAGTGTACATATGCATCATAGGAGATCAGCAGTTCTCCACCTGTGGGTCTCGACCCCTCTGGGGGTCACAGATCAAATATGCTGCATATCAGATCTTTACAATTTATAACAATAGCAAAATTACAGTTCAGTGGCAACAAAATAATTTTACAGTTGGGGAACTGCATAAAAGGATTGCAGCATCAGGAAGGTTGAGAATCCCTGGTCTGGGGGGGGGGATGAAGAGTTGACTTTCCATGTGTGGTGTGCACATGTACATAAACACACATACTTGTGTGTGAATGTGCGTGTAGAGGCCAGAGTTTGATTTTGGGAAGTCACACTTCATTGCTTTCTCACCTTACTGAGACAGGGTCTCAGTCAAGCCTAGAGCTCATCAATATGGCCAGTTTTGTGTAGGCAGCTTGCTCTGGGAACCCCTTGTCTCTGATTTTGGAGCCTGGGAAGGTTACCATACCTAGCCCTCATCCTGGTCTTCACACATGCATGGCAAGAGCTTAACTGCTCAGCTGTCTTCCCCAGTCCCAGATGAAGAGGCTTAGCAGGATGGGGGAAGGGAAGAGAAACGGATTACAACAGCTATGCATGGGTTATGGGGTGCGGTGCTGGGGTGAGCCAGGGCTTCCTGCATGCTAGGCAAGTGCTCTACCAACCACGCTTCATCCCAGCCCTCTCAGGGTCAGGATATTTGCTCTATATTCCTGGCAACAAGGAGCTGTACAAACAGGCTTAAGTCTAGCCAATAGATACAGGACAATTTGCAGGTGAACATGCTCGTGCATGCCAACCAATGGCTGCTCTTGGCTTTGGAAAGTCAGCCAATGGGGAAGTGGCAGAACATGCTGGCTCACTGGCAGGGCCGCTGTGACAGTCTCACCACCCTTTGATGGGTGTGTGTGCTGCAACCAGCACCTTCATGATCTGAAAATGGAGGCCAATCCTCCTCCACCTCTGCTCAGAATGTGTGTGTGTGTGTGTGTGTGTGTGTGTGTGTGTGTGTGTGTGTAGGGCCCAGAGGACAACCTTGGGTATCATTCCTCAGGTGCTATCCACCTTTCTGTGTTTTTTTTTTTTTTTTTTTTTTTTGAGACAGTTTCTCATTGTCCTGGAATTCTCCAAGTAGGCTAGACTGGCAGCCAGTGAGCTCCAGGGATCCTCTGTCTCCTCCCCGTGAGGGTTAGTGTTATCAACTTGACAGAACCTAAAATCACCTGGAGTCCAGTGTCTGGGGTACTATATTATGTTGAGGTAGTGTGCTCAGTTGTCAGCTTGACACAGGCTAGGTTACTTGGGAAGAAGAAAAAGTCAGCTGGGACAAGGCCTCCCTCAGATTGGCCTGTGGGACGTTTTTCTTGATGGGTGATTCATGTAGAAGGGCCCAACCTACTGTGGGCAACGCCACCCATAGGAACGAAGTCCTGGTTGTGTAAGGAAGCCAGCTGAGCAAGCCATGAGGAGCCAGCCAGTAAAAGCATTCCTGCATGGCCTCTGCTCCAGCTCCTGCCCTGACTTCCCTCAGTCACGGACTGTGACGTGGAAATGTCCAATAAGCCCTTTCCTCCGCAAGTTGGCAACAGAAAGCTAACAACTACACCAGATGGGAAGCCTCACCCCATTGTAGGCGGCGCCATCCATCCCCTGATGGTACAAATGGAAAAATGGGGTTAAGCAGCGTTACACATCCGTCCCTCCCTACTTCCTGAGTGTGGGTGTGATGCGACACACCTTCCCTGACATGGTGGACTGTCTCCTCTTGAGTCATTAGCCAAATACCAATCCTCCCTCCCCTTCAGGTGACTTTGTCAGAATCTTTTGTTTCTCCATCCCCCAGTGCCGGGATTCTGAGCACGTGCCAACACACCTGTGCATGGAAGGGCACAGTAAGCCCTGCGCCATCTGCGCCATCTGCGCCATCTGCGCCATCTGCGCCATCTGCGCCATCTGCGCCATCTGCGCCATCTGCGCCATCTGCGCCATCTGCGCCATCTGCGCCATCTGCGCCATCTGCGCCATCTGCGCCATCTGCGCCATCTGCGCCATCTGCCCCATCTGCGCCATCTGCCCCATCTGCCCCATCTCCCCCATCTCCCCCATCTCCCCCATCTCCCCCATCTCATCTCGTCTCTGCCCTTAAATCATACGCCCATTGATCAACACGACCACCTGATGCTTTTCCAAATGCTAAGTGTTTATTTTATTCCTGCTACATCATCCGAGGTTCCCAGACACGGAGGTCCTAGGACCCGGGGCAGAAGGGGACTCATGTCTTCAGTTTTTCCACCAGTTACGGTCGTCATCGTCGTCAAAGGAATACCAGTCACCATCAATCACCATTTGGGGCTTGGTAAACTGCAATTCCTCCAGCTGCCTTCTCACCTGGGCATAGTACTGCTGCTTCCACAGGCTGGGAAGATGGGAAGAAAGGGACCGTCACACTAGGACCCATCTTGGACTTGTTCCCCCCTTCCTCAGATGTCCTGGAAGCCAAATCAAGGACTACAAACCTGTTTGAGAACCCTCAATTAGAGTGGTACATGCGTGTGTGCATATGTGTGTGTGTGTGTGTGTGTTGTATGTGTGTTTTGTGTGTATGTGTGCACACAGACTCGAGTGTTCAGGTGATCATTCTCTCTCTTTTTTAAAGATTTATTGATGTATGCCTGCATGCCAGTAGAGGGTAATGAGATCTGGTGCCCTCTGAAAGAGGACCTCTGGAAGAGCAGCCAGTGCTCTGAACCTCTGAGCCATCTCTCCAGCCCGCACATCATTCTTCACTTTGAGACAAACTCCCTAAACCTAGATAGAGCTTCCTGATTGGCTAGACAGGCTGAAAGACCAATGAACTCCTCCAGGGTCTTCCGGTCTCTGTCTCCGCAGCGCTGGGACTGCAGGCATGTGTACCACCACATCTGGCTTTCACATGGGTTCTAGGCAGCAGGACTCTCAACCCTCGGGCTTGTGTGGGAAACAATTCACAGACAACTGCTAAGTCAAAGACCGCTGTGCCCTGGGCCTCACTGGTACAAGTGGATTTTTTTTTAATTGTTTTTTTTTTCCAAGATAGGGTTTCTCTGTGTAGCCCTGGCTGTCCTTGAACTCACTCTGTAGACCAGGCTGGCCTCGAACTCACAGAGATCTGCCTGTCTCTGCCTCCTGAGTGCTGGGATTAAAGGCGTGCACCACCACTGCGTGGCTCCAGTTGGCCCTTTGGGCTTGTTTGTGCGTGTGCCTTGTGACATGTTTAGGTAAAGATTGCCAACCTCACCCAGCCAGGTTCCCAATCCACCACCCTCTCCCTGCCTACCTTCAATGGCACGCTCCCTCCCTAGAGTCGCTCCTCGGCCTTTTGCGTTTATATCTGCGTGATACAACTTGTGCTTTGGATAACGCGCCTGGCTAGTATCTGGGGAAGTCGCTCAATAGTCATTTCACCATCAGCCTCATCTGGTCTGACTTACCCGATGATCCGCAGTTTAGAGGTGGAATGCAGGAATGCAGAGCACAGCTTCAACATCCCCGACGTATTGAAGTCATTCTTGATCAGGTTTAGGCTGGTGAGGAGCTGGTTGGAAGACAGGGCCAGTGACAGTGCCTCACAGCATTCGGAAGTCAACCCGCAGGCCTCCAACCTACCCGGAAGGAAGCCCAAGGAAGAGCCGTCGTCAGTGGTGGATCCTTCATTCAGCCCATAAGCGTTTCAACCCAATGTTTAAAAAGGCGAGTGGGGCCTTATCCCCAGAGTTTGCTCTAGTGGAAGAGCTCGAACATTCCCAATTCTAAGTTCTGGTTCTGGATCTGAGAGCTGCTGGGTACACCCCAAACTGTCTTTGTGAAAAGGTCTAGAGACACTGAAATAGGGAACACAACAGGGGACATGAGGAACACAGAAATGCTTGCTGATTAATAAGTGATATCATGCCTGGCAGTGGTGGCGCACGCCTTTAATCCCAGCATCAGGAGGCAGAGGCAGGCTGGATCCTGTGAGTTTGAGGCCAGCCTGGTCTTACAGAGTGAGTTCTAGGACAGCCAGGGACACACAGAGAAACCCTTCTCCCCTCGCCCGCCCCCAAAGTCATATTGCACCAGCAACTCAAAGGATGGGGTGCTGCATCAGGGAGGCAGGATGTCCAGACATGCACACGATACCCAAGAAGCCACATGGATACTGCAGGAGGACCCTTAACAGATAGCCATGTCCAGACAGTCAGAACTTAGCCAGAGACTATGACCTTATGAGATGAAACGGAAAACTTTGAAGGTTTAGCGGTCTAGGAAAATGGATAAAACTGGAGATTAGCATGTTAAATGAATTAAGTCAGACGTGGCAAGAAATAATGCATTGTTTTCTCTTGGTCTTGGAGCCCAGATTGTAAGTAGATAGATAAGGTCATACACGCCTCTAAAAGTAGATGTGAAGTTGTCTAGGGGAAGGAAGGGGACTGATGGGATGAGGCCGAGCAGAGGTGTGTGGTGTGTGTGTGTGTGTGTGTGTGTGTGTGTGTGTGTGTGTAAACTTGGTCAAAGTATATTATATATATTTGTATGAAAATGTCCCTGTGAAACCCAATATTATGTAGGATGAATGTATGGCAATAAAAGTTTAGAGCTTTATTCCAAGAAGAGCAGCATGCCAGAGGATGTCATTGACAAGGGGCTGGAGAGGTGGCGCAGTGGCTGAAAGCATTTGCTGCTCTTGCAGAGGACTCAGGCTTGGGTATCAGCACTCACACCAGGCGGCTGACAGCTGCCTGTAACTCTAGCTCTGAGAGATCTGATGCCTTCCTTCTGGCCTTTCTGGTCACACACATGCTTGTGATGCAAATAAAGACAAGCAGGCACACATACATATGCACACACGGCACATTTTAAATAAAAAGATTAAACCACCACGGAGCTGGGCATGGCAGCACATGCCTGTAATCCTCACACTCACAAGGCTGAGACAGGAAGATCGTAAGATCCAGGCCACTTGGGCTGCACAGAAAGATTCCACCTCAAAGGGAAGAAAATCAATTGATGATGGTATATCAGAGCGCTGATATTTAAAAAGTTGCACTTGTTTTGTGCATGCACGCGTGCATGTGTATGCTTGCTGCGGTGCATGTGCGAAGGTCAAAGGACAATTTACTCCAGTTGCTTTTCTCTTATCGTTTGAATCCCAACATCGGAACTCGGGTTGTTGGGCGCCTTTATGCTGAGCCATCTCACTGGCCCATATTCTAGTATTTAAAAAAAAGTTTATTTTTATGTCTGTGTATCTCGTGTGTCTGTGGGACCGTGCATGTGTGCATGCGCGCGTGTTAGGATCTCAGAGAACCTCGCAGCATAGCCCAGACTGGCCTCAAACTCAAGGCGATCCTCCTACTTCATCCTATTGTGAGCTAGACTGACGGGTGTGAGCCATCATATCTGGGGAGCACTCTGGTCTAAGAGGCTCCCCAGGGGGTGGAGACACTAACGTCTTCAGGTCCACCGGTGTAACTGGCTGCTTTGGGTTCATTCTTCTTGCTAGATTCCATGTGCTGCACCACCAAGGTCTTGGTTGTCTCTGCTTCCACCACCCAGTACCCAGCATCATGCCCGTCACAGAACGGAAGTTCAGTGAGTCTCTGACACCCAGACCCATGACGCCACAAGGGTCCTTAACATCACACCACCACCCTGGTGTCATGCTCATGTCTTCAAAGAAGTGACCCCCAAGAATTACCCAAGTCTCTTCAGGGAGCTGTCCTCATGCCTCAGCCCCTTGCACAGGGCCATGACTCCGACGTCACCCAGGGCGTTGTTACCGAGATCCAAGCTCGTCAATTGCTTGTTGGCTGTGATCACGCAGGCCAGATCTTCACAGCAATCCTCCGTGAGCTGGCAGCCCACCAGTCTGCAGGAGACACGGGAAATCCACGTCCTTCAGCGGGGAAGGACTACGGCGGGAGTAATATTCAGAAACACTGTCTGTATTTTCTTCTAAGAGACTGTCTTGGGATCAGCGAGATGGCTCAGTGGATGAAGGTATTTGCCACCACCAGTGATGATCCTAAGTTTGAGCCCCTGGAACCACGTGGTTGAAGGTAGAACTGAGTCCCGCAAGCTGTCTTCTGAGCTCCAAGTGGGCATTGTTACCCATAAAGGCCCTCACTCCAAATAAGGAAATAAACACATGTAATTTAAAGAGAGATGGTCTTTATTCTGTGTGTGGCGGTTGCATGTGTGCGTGGGTATGGGTGTATCCACACCTGTGCGTGCCTGTGTGGAGTCCAGAGATCAACACCTCAGGTACACTCCTCTATCTCGCTATGCCTTAAACTTGTCATTTTAGAGAGACTTGCTGGCCAGTGAACCCCTGGGATCTGCATGGCCGCCTCCTCCCTTAGTGTTGGGGTTGTTACAAGCATGTGCAGGGGCTCCTACATGAACGCTGCAAATCTCAGTGCAGGTCTTCATGTTTGCTCAGCAGGCGCTGTATCCATGAAGCCATCCCCCCATCCCCAAGAGATGGCCTTTCTGTCTACTCTCATGAATGGCACAGAGTGGATGGCACATGAGTCTGGGAGACAGCAGTGGAGTAGGTATGGATGAATGGGGGCATCTTTGGAAAAATAACTGTATACTAGGCTGGGGTGTGGCTCAGCAGTAGAGCGCCTGCCTAGAATCCCCCAGTGAGGGGCTGGGGGTGTGGCTCAGTGGTAGAGCCCCTGCCTAGAATCCCCAGTGAGGGGCTGGGGTGTGGCTCAGTGGTAGAGTCCCTGCCTAGAATCCCCCAGTGAGGGGCTGGGGATGTGGCTCAGTGGTAGAGTCCCTGCCTAGAATCCCCCAGTGAGGGGCTGGGGTGTGGCTCAGTGGTAGAGCCCCTGCCTAGACTCCCCTAGTGAGGGGCTGGGGTGTGGCTCAGTGGTAGAGTGGACACCCTGCCTACAATCCCACAGTGAGGGGCTGGGGTGTGGCTCAGTGGTAGAGCCCTGCCTACAATCCCCCAGTGAGGGGCTGGGGTGTGGCTCAGTGGTAGAGCCCCTGCCTAGAATCCCCCAGTGAGGGGCTGGGGTGTGGCTCAGTGGTAGGAGCCACCTGCCTACAATCCCCCAGTGAGGGGCTGGGGTGTGGCTCAGTGGTGAGCCCCTGCTAGAATCCCCAGTGAGGGGCTGGGGGTGTGGCTCAGTGTAGAGCCCTGCCTAGAATCCCCAGTGAGGGGCTGGGGGTGTGGCTCAGTGGTAGAGCCCCTGCCTAGAATCCCCCAGTGAGGGGCTGGGGTGTGGCTCAGTGGTAGAGCCCCTGCCTAGAATCCCCCAGTGAGGGGCTGGGGTGTGGCTCAGTGGTAGAGCCCCTGCCTAGAATCCCCAGTGAGGGCTGGGGTGGGGGGGGGGGGGGGGGGGGGGGGGGGGTGGGGTGGGGGTGGTGAGGGGGGGGGTGTGGCTCAGTGGTAGAGCCCCTGCTAGAATCCCCCAGTGAGGGGGGGGTGTGGCTCGTGGTAGAGCCCTGCTAGGGAGGGCTGGGGGGGGTGGGGGGGAATCCCCAGTGAGGGGCTGGGGTGTGGCTCAGTGGTAGAGCCCCTGCCTAGAATCCCCCAGTGAGGGGCTGGAGGTGTGGCTCAGTGGTAGAGTGCACATACAAAGATCTTAATTCCATGCCTGGAGCACTACAAACAGAAACAATAAAACCAAAACCCAAACCCAACCAACTGAACAAAAAACCCACCAAACCAAATAATCTCTGAAGAAACGAACAGACTCTAAGGGATCAAGTGTGACCCTGAACTCGTAATCCTACCTCAGGGCTTCTGTTCAGTCATTCCTTCGTTCCCTCAACTCTGCCGACTCAACACATCACTTTACCCAGCTCGTGTGATTCCCCGCAGCCTGAGCACTTAACCATCGAATTTAATTTCTCGTGTCTCCCTGTCCATCTCTGTCGCCTTCGGGAAACCTGGGTGGTAGAGATGACCCTCCAACACCACTGCCTACTCACTCCAGCTCTTGGAGGTGACATGTCGGCTCCCGGAGAGCCTCACACAGAAGCTTCACCCCGCCATCCTCCATGGGGTTCATCGTCAGGCTCAGGTGGGTCAGCTTTTTGTTGTTGATAAGCATCAGCGCCAGGAAACCATAGGCGTCTCCTTTGAGGTCGCACTGGTTCAGTCTGTGGGGACACAAATGGGAAGAGGGCAGGATGGGCACTGCACACACACGGCACACACAGCCTTGGATAAGAGACACCTCTCTGCCTCAGTTTACTCTTCTGTAGAATGGGGTTCATATTTACGTTGGCCATTGCTGTCAGCCTTCAGGGGTGGGTAAAGAACTTGGTAGTTACTGGGGGAACTATTGGAAGCGAGGAGAACTCTGACCGGGCCAGCAGGATGGCCTGGCAGGTACAAGCGCTTGTCGTCAAGGCCAAGAACTTCAACTTGAAATCATTCTCTGGGAACTGCATGGTGGAAGGAGATAACCTGCTCCTACCTTCTCTGCCTTCTCATGCATGCTGTGGCAGGTGTGTGTGCGTGTGCTTGCATGTGTGTGTGTGTGTGTGTGTGTGCGCGCACATGCATGCAGGCACACAGATTCTCCAACCCTCCTGCATTATTATTTCTCCTGTATAATAGAATACACAGGAATATTTTAATATTATAAATATTTTCATAGAATCTAATTTTAAATTACACTGTGTGTGCGCGTGTGTGTGTGTGTGTGTGTGCGCGCGCGTGCGCGCGCGCGCACGCGTGTGTGATTGCACATACGCTAAGGTGTATGAATGGAGGTCGGAGGACAATTGGTGGAAGTGGGTTCTCTCCTTGCACCATACCAGTCCCGGGATCAAACTCACACTGTTAGACGTGGCAGCGAGCGCCTTCACCTGCTGAGGCTTCTAGTTTATGTTTTTGAGACAGGGTCTTCAGTAGGCCAGGCTGGCTGGGACTCATTTTGTAGATGAGGATGACCTAGAACATTCCTGCCTCCACATCCTGAATATTGTAGCTATAAGTAAAACACCACCCCACCAGGCTAAAGGTACCTTAACACACTTCCTGGTTGATGACAGAGGCATACACACGTTTCCAAATTACATTATATGTGTCAGCGAGTGCATGCGCAGCAGTGCTGTTGTGTGTGTGTGTGTGTGTGTGTGTGTGTGTGTGTCTATGCTCTGTGTGCATATATGTGGAGGCCACCTAGTTGCTTTCTCATGAGTGATCCACTTACAGTTCTAAAGATTTTTAGTTTATATGTCTAAGTGTCTGGATGCAATACACATATTTACCATGTGCATGTACAGTGCCCACAGTGGCCAAAAGAGGGTCCGAGATCCCCGGAACTGAAGTTATGGATGGCTGTGAACCTCCATTTGGGGGCTGGGAACTGAACCTGGGTTCCAAAATCAGCAAGTGCTCTTAACTGCTGAGCCATGATCTCTCAGTCCAAGCCTACCTCGTTTTTGGGGACAAGGCCTCTAATTTGCTGCTGAGTCAGTGGGGCTGGCTGGGCTCCTGCGTCACAGCACTGGGGTTACAATGGTGAACCAATCATCTGTTTTAGTTATGATGTGAGTTCAGGGGATCTGAACGGAGGTCCCAGTGCGTCTGTGGCAGGCCCTTCACCACTGGGCTGTCTGCCCAGCTTCCCTAGTAATCTCAGTCCTCACACACAGACTCTCAGCTCTGTACAGACAGGCACCACACCTCTCCACTCTGTATTGCCAGTAACTAATATGGCTCCGTGGGTCAAGTGTTGGCCCTGCAAGCACAGGGACCCGAGTTCAGATCCCAGCGATCCATATAAATGTGGGGGTGGGGCGCTTGGTGACCCTCCTGCAATCTCAGGGCATGGGAGGCAGAGACGGAGATGCCCTGCGCCAGCTGGCCAGCTAGTCTAGTTGAATTAGCAAGCTGGGTTCAAGTGAGAGAGCCTGCCTTCATATAGAAGATGGAGCAACTTTTGGCTTCTACATGCATGTGCATACACACAGCTGTATAGACACACACACAGCTGTATAGACACACACACAGCTGTATAGACACACACACAGCTGTATAGACACACACACAGCTGTATAGACACACACACAGCTGTATAGACACACACACAGCTGTATACACACATACCCATATATATATACATATATACACACACACACACATACCTGTATACACACACATACACACACACCCCTGTATATATATATATATACACACATACACCCCTGTATATACACACACACACCTTTATATACACACACACCTGTATACACACACACCTCTATACACACACCTCTATACACATACACACCCCTTTGTACATACATACATACATACACACACACACACACACACCTCTCTATACACACACCTTTATCCACATATACACCAATCTGTACACACACACATACACACCTCTATACACATACACACCCCTGTGTACACACACAGACACACCTGTATGTACACACACAAACAAATTAAAAAACAAAGGTTACAGTATTTAGACAAAAATCTTGAGGGCTGATGAGATGTCTCAGTGGGTAAGGGCACGAAGCCCCAGGATTTGAGTTTGATCCTGGGACCCACATGGAAGGGGAGAACCAACTCCTGCAGCTGGCCCTGTGACCTGCCTGTGTGTGCTGGGGCATCCATCCCCACCGCGACATACACATAATAAAAGCCTGGAGTCATCTTAAAAACATTTATGAACGTGCAGTAACAAAGTGGTCTTTATACCAAGGAGGGTCCTAGAACCAGAGCCCCAAACATGCTGAGCGCGGTGGGTTGAATTCGAAATGTCCTCCCTAAGGCTTGTGTTTGAACACTCCTTCCCAGTCGGGGGCGCTCTTTAGGGAGGTCGTGGAACCATTAGGAGGTGGAGCCTTGCTGGAGGAGGCATGTCAGTGCTGAACCTCATCTCACTTCCTGTTCTTGCTGCTTCCTGTGTGTGTATAAACATGTACCCAGCCGCTTTCTGATCCTGCCATTGTGTTTTTTTTTATGACTGTAGCCAAGTCTCCTCCACCATGCTGGACTCTATCCCTCTGGAGCCACAAGCTAAAATAAACTCCTTTAAATTGCCTTTGGTCAGGGTGTTACAATGCAGCAACAGGAAAGTTAACAAGTACACCGCAGGATGCCGTTCCTACCACACACCACGGCTCCAGTCGGCGCCCCCGTGAGAACCGACCCAGACTCACATCAGTCTCTGCAGAGCACATTCTGGATGTCGGATGAATTGACACAGCCTCATCACTTCTTCAGCCCTCAGGCTGTTGTTTGACAGGCACAGGTGAGTCAAGGTCCGGTTGCTGAGAAGGGCTGAGGCCAGAGCCTGGCAGCTGGCAGATGTGAGGTCACAGCTGTCCAGTCTGCAAGGAGAGGCACCCATGAGGTCCATTCTTATGTTTCCCTCCCCCCACGCTCACACACCGACCTTTACCACAGCACCACTCACGATGCCTAAACTATGGAACCAACCAGAGTGTCCAGCAATCGAGGAATCGATATGGAAAACGTACATGCAGTAAATGGAGAATTTTTCAGCCACAAGGAAGAATGGAGTTACATCATTTGTAGGAAAACAGAGGCAACCAGAGACAAGCATATTAAGTGAATTGAGCCAATTTCATTTGTGGTTCCTAGATCTAAATTAAAATTCTTTTAAATTATTTTAAAATGGTTATGTGGCTGGGCAGTGGCGCACGCCTTTAATCCCAGCACTTGGGAGGCAGAGGCAGGCAGATCTCTGTGAGTTCCAGGCTAGCCTGGTCTACAGAGTGAGTTCCAGGATGACCAAGGCGATATAGAGAAACCTTGTCTTGAAAAACCAAAAAAAGAAAAAAATGTTCATGTGTATGTGTGCATGTCTGTATCTATGTGCATGTTGCGTGGGTGCCCAGGAAGACCAGAAGAGGGCATTAGGTTCTCTGGAGCTGGAGTTAGAGGGGACTGTGAGATGCCCAATGTGGGTACTGGTAACTAAACCCATGTTCTCTGGAAGAGCAACAGGTCTTTAACTGCTTAGCCATCTCTCCAGCCTCACACTTTTTTTTGAGACAGGGTTTCTCTGTGTAGCCTTGGCTATCCTGGAACTCACTCTGTAGACCAGGCTGGCCTTAAACTCAGAGATCCACCTGCCTCTGCCTCCCGAGTGCTGGGATTAAAAGTGTGCACCGCCACCACCCGGCCAGCCTCACACTGATTTAAAAACTCATTTCATTTATTATGTGCACGTATGGGGGGCACAGTGTGTTAGTCAGAGGGCAACTGAGTCAGTTTACTCTTTTCCCACATGACTCCGAGGACCTGGGCTAAGATCACCAAGGCTTGGTGGCAATCTCACCAGCCAGCCCAGAATTTTATATAGATACAATATAATTGTGTATGCATGAATGTCGTGAAAATGAGAAACGACAGGAGAGTAAGTGCCCAGGAGAATAAAGAGGAACAGTGCATTGGGATATGGGTGAGAAAGAGAATATGGGTATGAGTGTAACTATGCTGAACATAAAACACACACATGTACAGGGTCTGGAGGGATGGCTCCATGGCTGAGAGAGCTTGCTGCTTTTCCAGAGGACCCTAGCTCAGGCCCCAGAATCTATACTGGGTGGCTCCCCACCACCTATAACTCTAGTTCCTGGGGATCTGACGCTCTCTGTCCTCCGTAGGTGCTGCCCAAATGCGCAGATACCTATGAAGTCAAGTCAGTCTTCGTGTGTACAAAGAGCTTTTAAATATTTAAAAACTTCCCTGTCCTCCTGCCTTTCCTTACCAGCTTTTGTCTTTATGTGTGAGAGCACGTGTGTACCCTGGCTCGCACGTGGAAGTCAGGAGGACAACTTAGCGGTTGTCTATTCTCTCTTTCTGCTGTGTGGGCCCTGGGGGTTGAATTCACATTGTCGGGCATCTTTTGCCAGCTGAGCCAACTTTGGTCTTTGTTATTCTCCTTCTCACTGAACATTATAAATCTAGGGGGCGGGAGGACCTCTGTGTGACAATAGACTGACTGTGTAATCTACGTGAATACATATTTTGACACAGTTGACAATGTGTAATCTATTCGATTACCTCATACTCATCCATAAAAAGGAAAAGCTGCCGCCAGACTGGAAAACAAAAGCTTTGTAGTCCCCTTCTCACCGGGCTGTGGCCAGCTAACTGCACCAACATTTCTGGAGTTCTTAGGGTGCATGTATCAGATATTCAGTATCACTAATTGGGGAGGGGGATGGGGGTCTCTGCTGGTGAAGAAATAGACACCAGTTGTATTGGAACAATGTCCAGCAACTATGTTGACATCTGTTGGGATTTTGTTTTTTTGTTTTTTTGCTTCTAGCCTTCAAGATTATGATGTGTATGTGTATGTAGGTGCAGTGCCTGCCGAGGCCAGAAGAGGGCATGAGAGGCCCTGGAGTCACAGGTGGTTGTGAGCAATTTAATATGGGCGCTGGGAACCAAATCCAAGTCCTCTACATAAGAGCAGCCAAATACTCTTAACTTCGAAGCCATCTTTCCAGCCTTGCCTCTGGCCTTTAAAGGGTGATGTACTATTTGGTGTTCAGTATTTACAGTGACTTTAAAGGAACAAACTTAGAGCCATGACAGGTGCCGGCCACAGCTCTGAGCAGTGACCACAGATTTCATTTCCGGTTTTGCCAATTGCTAACAGTTCTCTCATGAATGAGTGACTTAGCCTAAGACTGCCTCCTCATTTGCTTGCCAATGAGACTGAAGACAATGGCCATTCCATAGACATGTTTGTCTATGGAAGTAAAAGGCACCGGTAAGATCCAGTAAATCTCATTACGATTTAAATAACGGCTTCGACAATTACTACCTCATCCTTCACTCTCCGCTCTAATCACAGGACAGTTTGACCAGTTAACGACTGACCTTCCTTTGGAGCATTGGTCGTAAGGTACACGGAACTGCCCTGCCCCATGTTCCCATGTTGAAGTATGTTTACAAAACAACACTCTTAGACTGGTCCTCTGTTGGCCCCTTTGTCTCCTTAGGAAGTCTGAGCTACCTGATTGGCATTTTTGAGGACATTCTGTTAGGGCCCTCCTTCATTTTGGCATGCGTAGTATGCACATGCATGTATATGTGTGTATCTGTGGATGCACACTTGTGTGCAGCTGCAAATGTCTGTGCAGGCATGCTTGTGGAGGTCTGAGATGGTTGATACAGGACATCTTCCTTGATCCCTCTCCATTTTATATATTGAGGCAGGGTCTCTCACTGAACTGGAAGCTTACCAGTTTGGCTAGTCTGGCAAGCCCTCTTGCTCTGGAGATCCTGTCTCTGCCTCCTTAGTGCTGTGTAACCCACCGAGCCCTCCTGGCTTTACATGGGTTCTGGGGAGCTGAACTCTGGGGTCCTCATATTTTCTCTACCTGCTCTTTACCTAGACACACCTCCCTAGCACATCTTCCTATTTTCTTGTTTTGTGTGTGTGTGTGTGTGTGTGTGTGTGTGTGTGTGTGTGTGTACAAGAGCTCATTCTGTAGCTCAGGCCCACCTGCACTTGTTATGACCCTTCTGTCTTAGCCTCCCAGGTACTAGGATTACATTCATATACAACTATACCCTGTGCCGACCACGTCCATGTTCCGTTTTGGGCTTGGCCAGGCAAGAAGGAAATCATTAATTACCGAATGAGTGGATTACCTCTAACCGTGCAGTCAAGTGCGAACTAACCCACTTGACTCACATAGGCGTCACGTTCCAAAGGGGCTCTGTCAGTACAGAGGTCTTGGGTACAGAGCTCTTGGGCTGACTCCCACTGGGCTCCCTTTGCACAGGAAGGGCTATGATTGAATGAACAGGGTTTCTCTTATGCCCCAACGCCAGGGCTTTGCCATGAGGCCTCATTCTGGAGTTACCCGCCCATCTCCTGACATTTCTGATACATCAGTCACAGAGTGAGAGGAAGCAAGACTCACATCAGCTTCTGCAGTGAACACTGGGAGCTACTCAAGGCCTCACAAAGCGACCTCATGCTTTTTTCTGCCACCTTATTTCTTGCCAGGCTGAGAGATTTGAGGCTGGTGGTTGAGAGAAGCAGCTTGGAGATCTCCAGGTAACAGCCGGAGGTTAACTCGCAGGAATCCAATCTGCAGAGACAGACAGCCCGAGACATTTTTTTTTTTTCTCATCCCTTTTGGGTAACCCAGGGTAAGACACTCTTGACTCAGCCCCTTAGGAACTGGAGGTGTGTGCACACAAATAGTTTTCCCTTTCCTCATAAGTAACCTGCCAACACTCTTAACCAGCACACCAGATCCAACAGGCTATCTGTATTTGCTAAATGAAAATGCAGGTCTGGTGAGAATGATGCTCCAGGGCTGAAGGATCTTGCCACCAAGACCGAGACCCGAGTTTGATCCCAGGACCCACACAGTGGAAGGAGAGAACTCATTCTCACTATATGTGGTTCTCTGGCCACGCACACGCCATGGCACGAGCATGGACGTGCACGCACTTAACAAAATCGAATGCAAAAAAAAAAGTGCCAACTCCTCAGCACGACTTGATGGATGGCTTGCATCAGCCCTCATTTAGAAAGCTCGCCACAGTTACATAACCATTTGAAGTAACTTCCTGAGGTTGCATGGGACCCCTTCCTGTTGAGACAAGGTCTCAGGTAGCCCAGGTTGGCCTCAAAACCACTAAGAAGCCGAGGCTGATCTTGAGCTTCCAATTAGGATTTGTGCTACAAGTTTCTGCTTTTCCCGTCTCTACCTACCTCTTGGATTCCTGCTTCAAGTTTCTGCTTTTCCCGCCTCTACTTACCTCTTGGATTCATGCTACAAGCTTCTGCTTTTCCTGCCTCTACCTCTTCAGCGCTGGGCTTTGAGGTTCAGGCACTATGCTTGGTTTTGTGCAGGGATGTGGACCAAAAGCGACACTTCATGCATGCTGCACAAGCATTTCACCAACTGAGCTACATTCGCAGACTCCCCCCCCCCCCCCCTGTCCCCCCCAACACCGCTTTTTCTGAAGACAGGGTCTTGCTAGGCAAACCAGGTTGGCCTCTCAAACTTGCCATCCCCGATTCAGCAACCACAACCACAGTGCTGGGTTCCAGGTACACACTGCCCTCCCCAGCACGCAAGGTTTGTTTTCAATTTTTTTTTTTTTTACATTTATTTACTTAATGTGTGTATGTGAATACGTGCCACAGTGTGCCCGTGGAGGCCAGGGACAACTCTCCGTAGTCATTTCTCTCTCTCCAACAAGTGGGGTCTGGGGATCGAACTCAGGCCACCAGGCTTTAGTGGCAAACTACTTTATCCCCCGGGGCCATCTCACTGGCCCTGTTTTGTGATTTTTACGACACACTGAAATTGTGTCATTGTGGTCCAGCACTCATACCTTAACATCTATTTGACATGTTCAGTTTGCTGGCATGCAGCCCATTCGTTTGGCTCTCCCACCCCCAATGATATAGTGCTGCCAAATTAGTACAGCCACCTCCCCCAGGACTTCCTTCCCCCTCTCTCCAATCCTCTTGATAGTGTTTTTTTTTTGGGGGGGCAACTTTTTGGAAGTGACTCCAGACTCTTAAGTAAAAGCCCCACGCTGATAACCATAGCTGCTGCTTACCGCAAAGTCTCCAGGGAGCAGTTCCGGTGTTTCAACGCTTCGCAGGCTAACTTGACGTCATCGTCCTTCATGAGTGTGTTCCCCAGGTTGAGGTATTTTAACTTCCGGTTGCTAATGAGGGTCACCCAGAGGTACTGAAGGCCGAGGGTTACCTCTGCACCCTTAAACCTGCAGAAAAGGAGAGAGGGAGAGAGGGATGGAGAGTGAGTGAGGAATACACCCTAATTCTCTTTCTCTCATGTGGTGAGATGTTTGTACACTGAGTGGTTTAATAAAGAGTTGAATGGTCAATAGCTAGGCAGGAGGTATAGGTGGGACTTCCGGGCAGAGAGAAAGGAAGGAGGAGATGAATCTAGGCACCCATCAGACACCAATAGACTTGGAGGGAGCCAGACACACAAAATGAAAGAAAGGCAAAGCCATGAGGCAAAATGTAGATTAATAAAAATGGGTTAAGTTAAGTTATAAGAGCTAGTGGGACAAGACTAAGCTAAGGCCAAGCATTCGTAATTAACAAGCCTCATGTTGTTAGTTGGGAGCTGGCTGGCGGGACCAAACAAGACTCGTTACACTCTTAAGCTTCTACACTAGCTCTCAAAATGGTGACTATGTACACACTACCCTTTGTTTCTGAGTTAGGTCTCACAGTGCCTTGTGCTGGGGGCCTTCGACTCCTGGTCTTCTTCACTCACCTCTCCAGTGCCTCCATTACAGCCCTGTGCCGTCTTCGCTCCTGACAATTTTTTTTCCCTTTAGAGACAGGGTCTAATTTATCCCAAGCTGGTCTCAAGCTCACTTTGTAGCAGCGTGTGAGTTACACGATGAAACAACCCCTTTGCTCCCCATGGTTGCTCTGGGTCATTGTCTTAGTTGGGGTTTCTGTTGCTGTGATAAAATACCACAACCAGGAGCAATTTGGGGAGGAAAGGGTTTATTTCATCTTACGGCTTGTAGCTCATCACCTGGGGAAGTCAGGGCAGGAACTCTGGGCGTTTGCTCATTAGCCAACAAGAACTGAACCTGCCTCATGCCCATGTCATGTGGCTTCCCCCTGGGTTGGGAGGGCAAGTTGAGGGGTGGACTTCTTGTCTCAAGTAGAGCTGATGTATCTTCTCCTACCCCAAGATACATGACATCTGTGGCAGGCTCTGATTTTTAATATTGTCAGAGCATGGGGCTGCCCTTAAAAGACAGCATTTATTATAGAAGGCTAGACCCCGCAGTCTCAGGAGAACAGGCCACGCCTCCCACAGCCTGAGGTGAACAGGCCACGCCTCCCACAGACTGAGAACAGGCCATGCCAACCACAGCCCAAGGACAGGTCAGCCTCCTACAGCTCTCACTGGGACAAGAGTTATGAAGCTGTCTCTGTTGTGACTTAGCCCTCAACTGAAGGTACCTGGGTCCTCCATGCTCCTTGTTACATATGTCATGTACAACTAAATCACATGATGTGAAACTTCTCACTACTCCTAAATGGTGTACAAAGTCAGACCTTTCCTTTGTTCTGGGGGTTTGACATAGACTTCTCAGGGGGATTTGCTGAGTTAAGTGGTGCCTTTGGATTGGGCATTCTCACACTCACACTTTTTTTTTTCTGAGACAGGGTTTCCCCCTCTGTAGCCCTGGCTGTCCTGGAACTCACTCTGTAGACCAGGCTAGCCTCAAACTCACAGAGGTCCACCTGCCCCTGCCTCTCGAGTGCCAGGATTAATAGTCACACTCTTTTAAAAAAGATCTTAATGTGCATGTGTGTGTTCCTACGTGAGTGTGTGTGCAGGAGCCTGTGGAGGCGGCAAGAGGGGCTTGGACCCCCTGGAGCTGGGGTTACAGAGGTTGTGAGCCACTGTGGGGTGCTGGGAACAGAGCCCGAGTCCTCTGCAAGAAGAGCCAGTGCTCTTAATCACCGAGTATCTTCTCCAGCCCCTCCACCTTGTTCTCAACTCAACAGCTGCTCTGCAGTCTCTAAAGGGAAACCCCTCCATGTTGAAGGCCCTGTTATGTTTAGATCTCTCTATACTGTATCATTTCTATAAATTCTGCTTTCCCACGTCAGGGCCCATTTCCTCCAGCAAACTGAATCTTCACATCGGTGTCTTTCCCAGACTCACTGCTCTTACTCTTGGTATATTTAACCATCAGCGGTCGATAGATTTGTACAATATTCATTAGTTTAAAGGCATTAAAGAGTGATTCCAGAGAGCTACGTAAGTCATGCACCTTGATCTATTCCCTCATATTCTATGACCAGCCCCCAAAGTCCTCCTTCTCATAGTCTTCCTTTGCTAACCAACTCCTATGCACCCTCCAAAACCCATAGCAATTAAGCCTGCCTCAAACCTATGCACCTCATTGTTTTGTTTAGTTTTAAATGAGGTCTTTTAGTCAGCTCCCATCCTGTACTTCAGGGAACTTGGTTCATACATCTTTTTTTTTTTTTTGGTTTTTTGAGACAGTGTTTCTTTGTGTAGCTTTGCGCCTTTCCTACATACATCTTTTAATATAAGCACTTATCCTCTCAGGACACGTCTCAGGGTTTATAGATGGACCTTGTCTTGGCAAGGAGAAGCCCTGGGAAGGATTGCTTGTATCAGACCGGGTGGCACTTACGTCAGAGTCTGTACATTACAGGTCGGAGTCCTCAGTTTGAGGCATAGTGTCTTCATGGCCCATTCATTCAGGACGCTGTTGCCCAGGTCCAGCTGCTTCAGGTTCTTGTGGGTGCCGAGGACACGGCAGAACTTCTCCCACCACTCCAGGATGAGGGGCTTGTTCTGTGTCCTGTGTCGGTGAGGGGGGGAAAGGCAGGGGATTGAGCAGGTGGATTTGAACACGAGTGACCACCACAGTGAGGCCACAGGAGGGAGACTAGACTGTCAGGCGGCCCAGGACAGCTGAGAAAATAAAGTCAGCTCAGTGGATGCTGCTTCCTGCTCTAGGGGACCAGCCCCACGTTCAGCCTCTCTCCATACTCCAACATCCCCTGGGGAGTATGCTAGAGTGATCAGGAGCCTTCAGCCCGCCCAGACACACGTTGACTTAAAGTCTAGCACCCCCTAGTGGCAAAATGGTGCAGCTGTATTGTTATGCTGTTAAAAAATTAATTTCTATGTGTATGGGTGTCTTCGGGCATGCGTGCGTGAGTGCGCATGTGTGTCTATGTGTGGGTATGTACGTATGTGTGCCTGTGCCCACGGAGGCCAGAAGAGGGCATCAAATCTTCCTGGAGCTGGAGTTATAGACAATGTAATGTCAGGAACCAAATCCAGGTTCTCTGGAAGAGCAGCAAGCGCTCTTCACCTGCTGAGCCATCTCTCCAGCCTGGATTTCTTTCTTTCTTTCTTTCTTTCTCTCTCTCTCTCTCTCTCTCTCTCTCTCTCTCTCTCTCTCTCTCTCTCTCTCTCTTTCTGTCTCTCTTTTTTAGCTCTGAAGATCATGTGATCTTTCCTTCTCCATCTTGGATTAGAGAGCTCCACGTCCAGTGAGCTAAGGCAATTAACAGAACAATAAAGGAACAGCCAGGTATATGACAATGGAATTATTGATAATCCTTACTAGGTTACAGGACCCTTGGCCTGGGGGCTCTAGCTCTTTCTTTCCCTCCTTCTGCTGCAAGTGATCTTGGGGGATGCCAGAATATATGTGGAAGTAAATGGTTAACTGAAGACATGACTCCACAATACAGCTTTCCATGAGGCTGTTATCTATAAGAGGTGAGACTCTCCTGTGATGCAGTCATTTTGGGGGTCACCCATGTTTCTGTAAGCAACCCTATAAACTTGCCATTTCACCAAACTGACTTTGATAGAATGATTACTCTAGTATTTTTATTGGTTTCCTAATTGGGGTGAGTAGAGTTTTGTTTTTGTTTTTTTTTTTTAAAGATTTACTTATTATGTATACAAGTGTTCTGTCTGCATGTATGTCTGCATGTATGAGGGCACCAGATCTCCTTACAGATGGTTGTGAGCCACCATGTAGGTGCTGGGCATTGAACTAAGGACCTCTGCAAGAACAGCCAGTGCTCTGAACCTCTGAGTCATCTCTCCAACTCTAAGTAGAGATTTCTTTGCATTTCTCCAGGGAGATTTAACAAACTGCTATGGAAAAACAACACACAAGGACCTCCAGAATTAAGACAGAAGTACGAGATACAGCAGTCCCACCGTTGAGTATTGTTAGAACATGGGCCTGCCCCTTGAAGACATTCTTAGGAAGTCCAGATGTTAAGGTCTCAAGAGACCAGATGCGCCTTCCTGTGCATACCTCTCTGGGGGGGGGGAGCTAAGGAGTGGCCTGAGCTGTGACTTGCCAGCTCTCAACTTATGGCACCTGGCTCCTTCATGCTTTGCGCCATGTGTCCGTGGTATACGTGCTGAATGTAGAAATACATGCACAGAGGGTCAGTCGCTGACGTGGTGTTCGTGACCACCGTACTGTCCATGTGCCTCTCATGTTACAGGTGTTTGCGGGTAACAACAGGACAAAAGGCTGATCAAAACTGAACGGCAAACGGTGAATGGTTGCATGCCTGTGTGCGGGGCTCAGAGAAAGGTCAAATCCAAGCCGCTGAGATGGCCGAGTGGGTAAAGGCACTTGCCACACGTGCCTGGAGACTTGAGTTCAAACCCCGAGACCCTCATAGTGGAAGGAAGGGGAGGATCCATTACTGCTCATTGTCTTCCTCTGATCTCCACACGTGTGTCATGATATGCATACATGCACACACGCAACACACGCAAACACACACACGCAAACACACACACACACACACACGCAAACACACTAAAGGCAACTAAAATTAAAAAAAAATCCTCAGAAGTGGAGAGTGGTGGAGTCACCAGAGACTGGGGGGAAGGGAAGGGAAGCTGGTCAAAGGTCACAGAATCTCAAGAGATCCAACTTAGAGATCATGAGCACATCATGATTTAATATATGATGATATTAATGCATTACAGATCTAAAACCTGCTAAAATGGTCCTAGAAAATCTTTACTATCCAATCTTCCTGCCTCTGTAACTACCTTACAGAGATGAAGGTACTTTATTTAAAAATGCTCAATGTTTATTTTTATTTATGTGTATTGTACATCATGTGCCTGTGTGTGACTATGTGTGCATAAATGCAGGTTCCTGCAGAGGCCACTGGAGCTGTAGGTTGCAGGCAGCTGTGAACCACCTCACCTGGGTGCTGGGAACTGAACCCTGGTCCTCTGGAAGTGCAGCAATAACCCCTGAGCCCTCTCTCCAGTCTAGATACTTTTCGTCCATCAATCTATCAGACTTTGGAAACAACGGACCCCAAGAAACTGCCAATCTCCCAGGAATCTCACACTGGGAGAAGGGAAAGGCTGGAGCCTGCCACCAGCTAGAGGGGTACTTGCCTCCCAGAAAGAAATTCCACACAGAGCAGCCCACCTTGCTGGAGAGACTGGAACAAGACTATGAGTCAATGGCAGGCAGGGATCACACCTTGATCAGAACTAGTTAGATGTACATGTCCTTGGACCTCTACCTCTCTATTTTAACTTCACTTCAGGATCCAGAAGATGGACTATGGGGAGGGGGATCAATAGAGACTTATTGACCTTTGATTATTTTGTCCCTTTTTTCCAATGTGGCCACACTGAACAAAAATCCTTTTCTCGGTATGTTATTAATTGGGCTGTTCTGATTGGCTTAGTAGTAGAAACTAGCTTGATACCTGCCTCCTGAGAGACGGGCTTGCAGTGTGTTCCATGCCCCACCCAGTCTATGCCATGCTGGGGAGCGAACCCCGGGCTTCATTCATGCCAGGCAAGCAGTCTTCCGAGATCTATCTCCGGACCGATCTCTATCCCCAGCATGGGACTCAAGGGTTTTAAAAGGGCTTATCTAGTAGCGAATGACAAACCAGACTTGGATCAGGTCCTGTTAATAAGTGAATTGTTCTTTAAGAGCCGTCTGGGGGTTGGGGATTTAGCTCAGTGGTAGAGCGCTTGCCTAGCAAGCGCAAGGCCCTGGGTTCGGTCCTCAGCTCCGGAAAATTAAAAAAAATAAATAAGAAATAAAAAAAAAAGAGCCGTCTGGTACCCTGAATATTACTGAACGTCATATCTAAGCCCAACAACACAAAATTTACAAATTGGCTTAGGATGAAAATCACCCGGTACTCACCCCGGGGGAACGAAAGGGCACAGATCAGTATTCTTATTCACTGAGAAGATGTCTCTGACATCCAGCCGCAGTGTCCTCAGGTTCTGACAGTGCTGGAGACAGTAGGAAGATACCATTAAGTCCATCTTCTGGTTAACCAGAAGATACACTTCTTGGAAGCTATTCAGCGCCCCGCAAACAAATTCTTCATCCCGAGATTCGAAGAGATAGTGGAAGGCATCCAGGACATCCATCGGGCTGGTGGCACTGACCCGCTGACCTAGCTCCGAGACCCAGTCTTGGAGTGTCTGCCTCACAGAGGGGAGCACGGAACATCCCAGCAGCACCTCTAGGGTTGCCATTGTGTCTTTGTTCATGAGGCCGAATAAGAAGCGCTTCATCCCAAGGAGGTGAGTGTTGAAGTCGGTCCGCCTGAGGCTCCTCGGGTTTTTAATGATGAAAGAGGGCCGATCCCATTTCTCCAGCCCTTCTAAGACATAATACAAGGCAGCACAGAAATCCTGCAGGCTGAGGTGGAAGAAAACATAGTACCACTCGGCGCCGTGGTCAACCCGGAGGAGGATGTTCATGTGAAAGAGGGCCGAGATCTCAGACTCCCTCAGGCCGCGGGTCTGCAGGTCAGTCCAATAGAACACCGACCTCATGTTCCACACGCCCTCGGCTGCCATCCTGCATAAGCCTATCAGGGTAAGGCGCTCTTCCGGATTGAGACAGCTCCGGGAAGGCTCTCTCGGCGTGAGCTGGTAAAACACCAAGGTGGCATACAAACTGGTGAAGGTCTGGCAGACTCGGGGGGCTTTCTCTCCCAGCTTCTCCTGGAGCTGCAGAGCTTCACAGACCAGCGAGCATATGGCGGGGACTTGACACTGATCAAACAGCTGGTGGTTATCTCTCACGGAATGGACGACTTGATGGCTTCTGTGGCTGTCAGAGATGTTCTCGAGGACCAGCTCAGCCCTCCTGGTTGCAGACAGTCCTCCCACGAATATGTAGAGGGGGGACACCACCATTGACTTGAGCTTTTCCAAGCCCGTGTCTCTGGTGGTGATCACGAGAAAGGACTCGGGTAGGAGAGCCTTCGTCAGGAGGCTGTACAGCAGGATGTATGTGGGCTGTTCATCCTCCCAGTCTTCAGGGAGCCTCACGTCATCAAGGAGAAGGGCAGAACCCAGATCGTCAAAACCATCCATGACAAACAAGAGCCTTTCCGGTTTGGACACGATCTCTGTCACCGGAGCCCGGGAGTCTGGCCACTCCCTGGAAATCAACTGTGCCAAGCTGCTCTTCTCTCTCCATTTTATTTCTCTAACAGAGAAGAAGAAGGCATAGGACACATCTTGGTAGAGTTTACCCTGTGCCCAGCCCAGAATGATACTTCTGGCCAAAGCCGACTTTCCAACTCCTTGTCTTCCGTGTAGGATAACAGTGTGAGGCGAGAAGGTTTTCTGTTGTGACTTAAGGGCCTCCAACAACACTCGCATCTCTGGGTTGTCAGAGTGTACAACCACATGTGTGTTGAATTTAGTTATCACATGGGTCTTATAGCCTTGTATGTCACCTAGATGGTTTGAAGTCAGATGAGAGGCAGCTAAAGGAAAAATTTGAACAAAATCTTATTTTTAGTTGAGACCGAAATGCATATTTGCAAGATGAGTCTAATAACAATGGCTTAAAACATCTCAAATTAGAGGGGAGGAATCTGAATGGACTTTCAGTAATGATGGACATTTAAGGTGATGAATATGCTAATTGCCTTTAATTGTTCACTATTATATGTATAATGAATCAAATATGCCTCTCTCCCCCCTCTCTTGCTATAAGTCAGATGGCTGTGTACAGTGTTCTCGATACTTCATTACCTATTTTGAGAAAAGACCGTCATATTTGCTATGTAGCCAACACTGACTTTGAACTTCTGATCCTCCTGTCTCTATGACCCAACTGATGGGATTACAGGTGTGCACCATCAGGCCCCAATTCTATGTGGTGCTAGGGACTGAAGCCCATGGCTTTATACATCCTGTGCAAACACTCTGCCAACTTAATTACATCCACAGCCCAGCTTCTTCTGAGCAATGTATTTCTAACAAGATCCAAGTAGGCTGGGCCATCTTTGGCCAGTGAGCTCTAGAGATTTGCCTTTCTCCCTGTCCCACCTTGCCACTGCTGTGATTACAAGCACATTGCTTTCACAACCATCTTTCTTTCTTTTTTTTTTTTTTCCAAGACAGGTTCTCTCTTGTGTACCCACGGCTGTCCTGGACTCAATCTATAGATCAGGCTGGCCTCCAACTCAGATCTGCCTGACTCTGCCTCCTGAGTGCTGAGATTAAAGGCATGTGCACCACCACCACCTGGCTTATACCCAACTTTTTTATGTGGGTTCTTGGGACCTGAACTCGGGTCCTTGGACATGCAAGGCAAGCACTTCATCTTGAGATATTAATCTCTGTTTGCTGAATTGGACCGATGCAATATCCTCATCTTAAACATTAGCTATGCTAATGAATTTAGGTTTTCCTGCAGACCCAGAAGTTCCAGGGAGCCAGTCTGCAGCTGGATCCAAGACCTCCTGGCTGTTTTCTCATCTACAGATTTAATTATTACAATCATCCTCCAGAGTGCTCTTTGATGCCTGCATAGAAGTCTATGCTTATGTGTCTAACTTGCCACCCACAGGTGACTCAGATTTCATGAGCATCAGACACTCCTTTCAGCAGCAGAGTGCATATGGAACTGAACTGAGTTCATAATCTCCAGTGCCAGACACCGGTGCATACATATATACACACACAGACAGACATCTCCCAAACTAATTTTATCTATTACCTCCAAACAAAAGTGACAGTCCCATTTCTCTAAGACATAACTAGGCAAAAGCTTGCATTTGCAAGCTTACTTTTGAGCAGAGGTTGATTTGATCTCATTCTGCAAGTCAGTGTAACATTGACTATCAATCCTCCATGACTGTTTGCTCATGGGTAAAATGGAGACATTGATTCCTTCACTAAGGCTGCTGAGCAGATACTGTGGCATTTACAGCATGTACATCATAGTGCTTGGCTCATAGTGACCTTTTCATACAGTTCCTCATGCTGTGGTAAGACCAACCATACAACTATTTTCATTGCTATTTCAAAAACATAATTCTGCTACTTGTTATGAATCTAATGTAAATATCTGGTATGCAGGCTATCTGACATGTGCCCTCTGTGAAAGGGTCACTTGACCCCCAAATGGGTCATGACCCACAGGCTGAGAACCACTGGTCTAGCGTCCTGACTCCAGGCATTGCCTCCCATCAGGCTTTTGTAGCAAAGCAGGATGCAGCTCCCCCACTCTTTTCTGAGCTGGTCAGAGCCCCAGTTCTACCAGTCTTACAATGTAAATATCTCACACAAGTCCATCACTGTTTTCAATCACTGCCTCAGCAGACACCACATGTTTGCAGCTGGCTTCTTAACCAATGACAAGAGCAAAAGAAAAATCCCACCGATAGGAGATTTGAGGAGTGCTCTTTGCTCATGAAATATTTTTTTTTTGATCTAAACATTTTCTGTGTATTAGTGTTTGCCATGCATATATGTATGTGTACCATGCCCATGTCTGGTGTCTGCAGAGGTCAGGGGAGGCCTCAGATTGCTGGTTACTGGAGTTACAGATGGTTACAAGCTACCATGAGTGCTGGGAATTGAACCCTGGACCTCTACAATAGCAGCCAGTGCTCTTTAGCCACTGAACCATCTCTCTGGCTCCACAAAAAATTTATTCACTTATTCAATGTTTTTGAGACAGGATCACCCTATGTAGTCTTGACTGGCCTGGGACTTACAGAGACCCACCTTTCTCTGCCTCCTGAGTGCTGGGATTGAAGATATGCCAAGACTCACAATGGAATATTTTAAGTCAACACAAGGAATGAGTAAAAATTGTGACTCATATGTACAATGGACTTTTACTCATCCAGTAAAATGGATGGAACAGGCAATCGCTATGTTAGGTGAAATGTGCCAGACCCAGAAAGACAAATACCGCATAATTTTCTGTGTGTGTGTGTGTGTGTGTGTGTGTGTGTGTGTGTGTGTGTGTGATGAATCTGGAAGGAGATCTTGAGACGGGAAGAAGAGATCTCAGTGGTGGAGGAGAGAAGCAAAAAGGGACATGAGAAAGTGGCCACTGGGTGAAGAGGACCAGCAACAGGGTGTGGAGCGCGGACTAGAACAAAGTCCATGAACAACGACACAGTGGGTCTGGGATGTGGCTCAGCTGGCAGAGTGCTCGCCTAGCATGCATGAAGCCCTGGGTTCGATCCCCAGCACCACATAAACTGGATGTGGCTACACACACACACACACACACACACACACACACACACACGTACGTAATTCCATCAGTCCACAGGCTGAGGCAGGAGAATCAGGAGTTCAAGATCATCCTCAACTACATACAGAGTTTGAGGCCAGCTGAGTCCTGGGAGGCCCTGCCCCTCCCTGAGGCCTAGAGGCAGTTAATGGCGGCTGGGACAATGGGATTGTCTTCAGTGGTGTATCCAGTGGTGAGGGGCCCAGGTTTCTGTAGATAACCTCTCACCCCAGCCCCTGTAAGCCACCCTGATGAAACACATCAGGTGACCAAAAGTCAAAGCAGAAGGGCGGCTAGGTGTATGAAAATAGAGTCAAACCCATCATGTACAATATGATAATAAAACCACTGAAGAAAATAAATACACTGAAATCCATCACTGTGCATGCTCATTTAAATCCTAATGAAATCTCTAATTTTGATCAGGGGAGGTGGTCACCCTCAGCTGTGTTTAGAACAAATCAAATAAGCTTGTGCTTCTGTCCCAGTCTGCTGGAATTAGGGGTTATTTTGAACTTTTCATAAATCACCACCCAACATAAATTGCCTTGAGCTACGTGGCTCTGTCCATGATGCTCACCCCTAGGACTCACAAGAAGGGTTCAGGTGGACACACCTGTGACACCAGGACCCCACCTCCCATCTGAATGTCATGTACAGCTCTCACCCAGCCTCCTGAGAGGTTGGCCACAAGTAAATATTTTCTTCACCTTGTTCATGTGCCTCTACTGATGCATCTTCTTCCTCAGTCTGCAAGGCTTCTGTAAAAGGGAGAGAACAAAACCAGTCCAACATGATTATGTTTGTTGTTCAAACCAGAGATACCCTCTGTGACAACTCCCCTCACCATGGGCTCGGGCACACAGAGGAAGAGGGGGCAGAAAGACTGTAAGAGCTGGAGCTGGGGAGGAATGTGAAATGTTCTAATACCGCAACTGCACACAGGAAGTCACGTGGCTGTGGTCACCTGCACAAGATGAGACAGTTAAAATCCCATCACAGACCGGGAGAGGGCTCTGGACGCTCTACCACTAGCTGAGAAGTATCAGCATTTGGAGTCACTTTTGTCTGGAGGTGTCCTCTGGTGGGTGGTCGATGCTGTGCGTACATGTGTGTGGGCAGGTCATGTGCACATTCAAGTGCATGTATGTGGAGCAGAGGTTGACTTTTGGTGTCTTTCTCAATCACCCTCAATCACCTTAATTTTAAAGATGTATTTATTTTTATTTGAATACTATTTGGCCTGTGTGTAGGTCTGTGTACCTTGTGTGTGCTATGTCTGCTGAGGCTAGATGAGGGCAGATCCCTTGGAACTGGAGTTACAGATGGTTGTGAGCATGCTGTGTGTACTGAAAACTGAATCTGGGTCTTCTGGAAGAGTGGCCAGTGCTCTTAACTGCTGAGCCATCTCTCTGGTACCTAATCTTATCTCAGCAATATGTCTAGACTGGCTGGCCAGCAAGGACCATGGATCCCGTGTCTGCCTCCTCATGCCGGGATTACAGGCACATACCCCTCCATCTGGCTTTAATGCAGGTTCTGGAATTGAACTCAGTCTTGGCAGCCAACATTTTACTGACTGAGCAATTTAAGAGTCAAGACTCAACCTTTTTAATATCGCTAGCTATATACCCAAACACAGACCTACACAATATAATGCAATCCACATGAAGAGCCCAGGTGACCTCTGAGAAACTGTCAAAGTGATTTTAAAGTTTATGATAGAATCAACGAGATCAAAAATGGCCCCAAATTTTGCAGATAATGTAGAGATGTCATTTCCCTGAAAGAAACAACACTTAAAAGTCAGTGGGGGGAGAGGTCTAAGGATAGGCACATAGGCCAGTCAACTAGACTGAGAAACTCCAAATTACCCTCCCACACCTCAATTTGACAATTTAGTAGAATTGTGTGTGCACATGTGTGTGGTATGTGTTAATTGCAGGTTATGTGTGTACATGCTAATGTGGGTGCCAGAGGTCAACCTTAGCTTTCATTCCTCCAAAAACACTCCCCCTTTAAAAAGAGGTTTTAAAAATTTTAATTACATGTCTGTGTGGGTGTGAGTGAGCACCTGTGCCTGCAGAGGACAGAGGTGTTGGATCTCTTGGAGCTGGAGTTACTGGTGGTTAGGAGACACCTGATGTGGGTGCTGGAAACCAAACTCCAATCCTGCGCATGCGCACACACACACACACACACACACACACACACACACACACACACACACACAGAGAGAGAGAGAGAAACAGAGAGAGAGAGACAGAGAGACAGAGAGAAATCTCCCAAGCTAATTTTACCTATTACCTCCAAACAAAAGTGGCAGTCCCATTCCTCTAAGACATAACTAGGCAAAACCTTGTATTTGCAAGCTAACTTTTGAGCTGAGGTTGATCTCATTCTACAAGTCAGTGTAACATTCACTATCAATTCTCCATGACTGTTTGCTCATGGATAAAGTGGAGACATTGATTCCCTTACTAAGCTGCTGAGCAGATACTGTGGCATTTATAGCATGTACATCACAGTGCTTGGCTCATAGTGACCTTTCATACAGTTTCTCATGCTGTGCTAAGTCCAACCATACAACTATTTTCATTGCTATTTCATAACCATAATTCTGCTAATGTTATGAATCCTAATGTAAATATCTGGTATGCAGGCTATCTGACATGTGCCCTCTGTGAAAGGGTCACTTGACCCCCAAATGGGTCATGACCCACAGGCTGAGAACCACTGGTCTAGCGTCCTGACTCCAGCATTGCCTCCCATCAGGCTTTTGTAAGCAAAGCAGGACGCAGCTCCTGCACTCTTTGCTGAGCTGGTCAGAGCCCCAGTTCTACCAGTCTTACAATGTAAATATCTCACACAAGTCCATCACTGTTTTCAATCACTGCCTCAGCAGACACCACATGTTTGCAGCTGGAATCTTAACCACTGACGAGAGCAAAAGAAAAACCCAACAATAGGAGAATGAGAGTGCCGTTTGCTCATGAATATCATTTTTTTTAGATCTAAACATTTTCTGTGTATGAGTGTTTGCCATGCATATATGTATGTGTACCATGCCCATGTCTGGTGTCTGCAAAGGTCAGGGAGGCCTCAGATTGCTGGTTACTGGAGTTACAGATGGTTACAAGCTACCATGAGTGCTGGGAATTGAACCCTGGACCTCTACAATAGCAGCAGTGCTCTTTAGCCACTGAACCATCTCTCTGGCTCCACAATAAATTATATTCACTTATTCAATGTTTTTGAGACAGGGTCCCCTATGTAGTCTTGACTGGCCTGGGACTTACAGAGACCCACCTCTCTCTGCCTCCTGAGTGCTGGGATTGATGATATGCCAAGCCTCACAATGGAATATTTTAAGTCAACACAAGAAATGAGTAAAAATTGTGACTTATATGTACAAAGGACTTTTACTCATTCAGTAAAATGGATGGAACAGGCAATCGCTGTGTTAGGTGAAATATGCCAGACCCATAAAGAAAAATACCGCATTTTTCTCCTGTGTGTGTGTATATGTGTGTGTGTTTTGTGTGTTTGTGTGTGTGTGTTGTGTTTGTGCATATGTGTGTGTGCTGTGATGAATCTGGAAGAGACATTGAGACAGGAAGAAGACATCTTAAGTGGTGGAGGAGAGAAGCAAAAAGGGACATGAGAAGGTGGCCACTGGGTGAAGAGGACCAGCAACAGGGTGTGGAGCGCGTACTAGAACAAAGTCCATGAACAACGACACAGTGGGTCTGGGATGTGGCTCAGCTGGCAGAGTGCTCGCCTAGCATGCATGAGCCCTGGGTTCAATCCCCAGCACCACATAAACTGGATGTGGCTACACACACACACACACACACACACACACACACACACACACACACACGAATTCCACCAGTCCACAAAGAATCAGGAGTTCAAGATCATCCTCAACTACATACAGAGTTTGAGGCCAGCTGAGTCCTGGGAGGCCCTGCCCCTCCCTGAGGCCTAGAGGCAGTTAATGGAGGCTGGGGCAATGGGATTGTCTTCAGTGGTGTATCCAGTGGTGAGGGGCCCAGGTTTCTGTAGATAACCTCTCACCCCAGCTCCTGTAAGCCACCCTGATGAAACACATCAGGTGGCCAACAATCAAAGCAGAAGGGCGGCTAGGTGTATGAAAATATGGTCAAACCCATCATGTGCAGTATATGATAATAAAACCACTGAAGTAAAATAAATACACTGAAATCCATCACTGTGCATGCTCATTTAAAACCTACTGAAATCTCTAATTTTGATCAGGGGAGGTGGTCACCCTCAGCTGTGTTTAGAACAAGTCAAATAAGCTTGTGCCTCTGTCCACTCTGCTGGAATTAGGGGTTATTTTGAACTTTTCATAAATCACCACCCAACATAAATTGCCTTGAGCCACATGGCTCTGTCGGTGATGCTCACCCCAGGACTCACAAGGAGGGTTCAGGTGGACACACCTGTGACACCAGGACCCCACCTCCCATCTGAATGTCATGTACAGCTCTCACCCAGCCTCCTGATAGGTTGGCCACAAGTAAATATTTTCTTCACCTTGTTCATGTGCCTCTACTGATGCATCTTTTTCCTCAGTCTGCAAGGCTTCTGTAAAAGGGAGAGAACAAAACCAGCCAACATGATTATGTTTGTTGTTCAAACCAGGGATACCCTCTGTGACAACTCCCCTCACCATGGGCTCGGGGCACACAGAGGAAGAGGGGGCAGAAAGACTGTAAGAGCTGGAGCTGGGGAGGAATGTGAAATGTTCTAATACCGCAACTGCACACAGGAAGTCACGTGGCTGTGGTCACCTGCACAAGATGAGACAGTTAAAATCCCATCACAGACCGGGAGAGGGCTCTGGACGCTCTACCACTAGCTGAGAAGTATCAGCATTTGGAGTCACTTTTGTCTGGAGGTGTCCTCTGGTGGGTGGTCAATGCTGTGTGTACATGTGTGTGGACAGGTCATGTGCACATTCTAGTGCATGTACGTGGACCAGAAGTTGACTTTTGGTGTCTTTCTCAATCACCCTCAAACACCTTAATTTTAAAGATGTATTTATTTTTATTTGATAGCTATTTGGCTGTGTGTAGGTCTGTGTACCTTGTGTGTGCTATGTCTGCTGAGGCTAGATGAGGGCAGATCCCTTGGAACTGGAGTTACAGATGGTTGTGAGCATGCGTGTGTGTACTGAAAACTGAATCTGGGTCTTCTGGAAGAGTGGCCAGTGCTCTTCACTGCTGAGCCATCTCTCTGGTACCTAATCTTATCTCAGCAATATGTCTAGACTGGCTGGCCAGCAAGGACCATGGATCCCGTGTCTGCCTCCTCATGCCGGGATTACAGGCACATACCCCTCCATCTGGCCTTTAATGCAGGTTCTGGGAATTGAACTCAGATCCTTGTGCAGCCAACATTTTACTGACTGAGCAATTTAAGAGTCAAGACTCAACCTTTTTTAATATAGCTAGCTATATACCCAAACACAGACCTACGCAATATAATATAATCCACTGAAGAGCCAGGTGACCTCTGAGAAACTGTCCAAGTGATTATAAAGTTTATGATAGAATCAATGAGATCAAGAAATGGCTCCAAAATTTTGCAGATAAATGTAGAATGTCATATGCCCTGAAAGAAACAACACTTAAAAGTCAGTGGGGGGAGAGGTCTAAGCATATGCACATAGGCCAGTCAACTAGACTGAGAAACTCCAAATTACCCTCCCACACCTTAATCTAGACAATGTAGTAGAATTGCGTGTGCACATGTGTGTGGTATGTGTTAATTGCAGGTTATGTGTGTACATGCTAATGTGGGTGCCAGAGGTCAACCTTAGCTTTCATTCCTCCAAAAACACTCCCCCTTTAAAAAGAGGTTTTAAATTTTTAATTACATGTCTATGTGGGTGTGAGTGAGCACCTGTGCCCGCAGAGGACAAAGGTGTTGGATCTCTTGGAGCTGGAGTTACTGGTGGTTATGAGACACCTGATGTGGGTGCTGGAAACCAAACTCCAATCCTGCACACACACACACACACACACACACACACACACACACACACAGAGAGAGAGAGAGAGAGAGAGAGAGAGAGAGAGAGAGAGAGAGAGAGACAGAGAGATCTCCCAAGCTAATTTTACCTATTACCTCCAAACAAAAGTGGCAGTCCCATTCCTCTAAGACATAACTAGGCAAAAGCTTGTATTTGCAAGCTTACTTTTGAGCAGAGGTTGATCTCATTCTCTAAGTCAGTGTAACGTTCACTATCAATCCTCCATGACTGTTTGCTCATGGGTAAAATGGAGACATTGATTCCCTTACTAAGGCTGCTGAGCAGATACTGTGGCATTTAGAGCATGTACATCACAGTGCTTGGCTCATAGTGACCTTTTCATACAGTTAGTTCCTCATGCTGTGCTAAGCCCAACCATACAACTATTTTCATTGCTATTTCATAACCATAATTCTGCTACTGTTATGAATCCTAATGTAAATATCTGGTATGCAGGCTATCTGATATGTGACCTCTGTGAAAGGGTCACTTGACCCCCAAATGGGTCATGACCCACAGGCTGAGAACCACTGGTCTAGCGTCCTGACTCCAAGCATTGCCTCCCATCAGTCTATTGAAGCAAAGCAGGACGCAGCTCCCCCACTCTTTTCTGAGCTGGTCAGACCCCCAGTTCTACCAGTCTTACAATGTAAATATCTCACACAAGTCCATCACTGTTTTCAATCACTGCCTCAGCAGACACCACGTGTTTGCAGCTGGAATCTTAACCACTGACAAGAGCAAAAGAAAAACCCCACCAATAGGAGAATGTAAGAGTGCCATTTGCTCATGAAATACATGTTTTTTTGACCTAAACATTTTCTGTGTATGAGTGTTTGACCTGCATATATGTATGTGTACCATGCCCATGTCTGGTGTCTGCAAAGGTCAGGGGAGGCCTCAGATTGCTGGTTACTGGAGTTACAGATGGTTACAATCTACCATATGAGTGCTGGGAATTGAACCCTGGACCTCTACAATAGCAGCCAGTGCTCTTTAGCCACTGAACCATCTCTCTGGCTCCACAAAAAATTTATTCACTTATTCAATGTTTTTGAGACAGGGTCCCCTATGTAGTCTTGACTGGCCTGGGACTTACAGAGACCCACCTTTCTCTGCCTCCTGAGTGCTGGGATTGAAGATATGCCAAGCATCACAGTGGAATATTTTAAGTCAACACAAGGAATGAGTAAAAACTGTGACTCATATGTACAATGGACTTTTACTCATTCAGTAAAATGGATGGAACAGGCAATCACTATGTTAGGTGAAATGTGCCAGACCAGAAAGACAAATACTGCATATTTTCGTGGCTGTGTGTGTGTGTGTGTGTGTGTGTGTGTGTGTGTGTGTGTGTGTGTGTGTGATGAATCTGGAAATGAGACCTTGAGACAGGAAGAAGAGCTCTTCAGTGGTGGAGGAGAAAGCAAAGTAGGGACATGAGAAGGTGGCCACTGGGTGAAGAGGACCAGCAACAGGGTGTGGAGCGCGGACTAGAACAAAGTCCATGAACAACGACACAGTGGGTCTGGGATGTGGCTCAGCTGGCAGAGTGCTCGCCTAGCATGCATGAAGCCCTGGGTTCATCCCCAGCACCACATAAACTGGATGTGGCTACACACACACACACACACACACACACACACACACACACACACACACACGTAATTCCACCAGTCCACATGCTGAGGCAGGAGAATCAGGAGTTCAAGATCATCCTCAACTACATACAGAGTTTGAGGCCAGCTGAGTCCTGGGAGGCCCTGCCCCTCCCTGAGGGTCTATAGGCAGTTAATGGAGGCTGGGGCAATGGGATTGTCTTCAGTGGTGTATCCAGTGGTGAGGGGCCCAGGTTTCTGTAGATAACCTCTCACCCCAGCTCCTGTAAGCCACCCTGATGAAACACATCAGGTGACCGAAAGTCAAAGCAGAAGGGCGGCTAGGTGTATGAAAATAGAGTCAAACCCATCATGTACAATGTATGATAATAAAACCACTGAAGAAAATAAATACACTGAAATCCATCACTGTGTATGCTCATTTAAATCCTACATGAAATCTCTAATTTTGATCAGGGGAGGTGGTCACCCTCAGCTGTGTTTAGAACAAGTCAAATAAACTTGTGCCTCTGTCCCAGTCTGCTGGAATTAGGGGTTATTTTGATCTTTTCATAAATCACCACCCAACACAAATCACTTTGAGCCACATGGCTCTGTCTGTGATGCTCACAACCAGGACTCACCTGGAGGGTTCAGGTGGACACACCTGTGACACCAGGACCCCACCTCCCATCTGAATGTCATGTACAGCTCTCACCCAGCCTCCTGAGAGGTTGGCCACAAGTAAATATTTTCTTCACCTTGTTCATGTGCCTCTACTGATGCATCATCTTCTTCCTTAGTCTGCAAGGCTTCTGTAAAAGGGACAGAACAAAACCAGCCAACATGATTATGTTTGTTGTTCAAACCAGAGATACCCTCTGTGACAACTCCCCTCACCTGGGCTCGGGGCACACAGAGGAAGAGGGGGCAGAAAGACTGTAAGAGCTGGAGCTGGGGAGGAATGTGAAATGTTCTAATACCGCAACTGCACACAGGAAGTCACGTGGCTGTGGTCACCTGCACAAGATGAGACAGTTAAAATCCCATCACAGACGGGAGAGGGCTCTGGACGCTCTACCACTAGCTGAGAAGTATCAGCATTTGTAGTCACTTTTGTCTGGAGGTGTCCTCTGGTGGGTGGTCAACGCTGTGTGTACATGTGTGTGGACAGGTCATGTGCACATTCGAGTGCATGTATGTGGACCAGAGGTTGACTTTTGGTGTCTTTCTCAATCACCCTCAATCACCTTAATTTTAAAGATGTATTTATTTTTATTTGAATACTATTTGGCTGTGTGTAGGTCTGTGTACCTTGTGTGTGCTATGTCTGCTGAGGCTAGATGAGGGCAGATCCTTGGAACTGGAGTTACAGATGGTTGTGAGCATGCCTGTGTGTACTGAAAACTGAATCTGGGTCTTCTGGAAGAGTGGCCAGTGCTCTTAACTGCTGAGCCATCTCTCTGGTACCTAATCTTATCTCAGCAATATGTCTAGACTGGCTGGCCAGCAAGGACCATGGATCCCGTGTCTGCCTCCTCATGCCGGGATTACAGGCACATACCCCTCCATCTGGCCTTTAATGCAGGTTCTGGGAATTGAACTCAGGTCCTTGGCAGCAACATTTCTGTCTGAGCAATATAAGAGTCAAGACTCAACCTTTTTTAATATCTCTAGCTATATACCCAAACACAGACCTATACAATATAATGCAATCCAAATGAAGAGCCCAGCTGACCTCTGAGAAACTGTCAAAGTGATTTTTAAAGTTTATGATAGAATCAATGAGATCAAGAAATGGCCCAAATTTTGCAGATAAATGTAGAGTGTCATCTACCCTGAAAGAAACAACACTTAAAAGTCAGTGGGGGTAGAGGTCTAAGGATAGACACATAGGCCAGTCATCTAGAACTGAGAAACTCCAAATTACCCTCCCACACCTTAATCTAGACAATGTAGTAGAATTGTGTGTGCACATGTGTGTGGTATGTGTTAATTGCAGGTTATGTGTGTACATGCCGATGTGGGTGCCAGAGGTCAACCTTAGCTTTCATTCCTCATAAAACACTCCCCTTTAAAAAGAGGTTTTAAAATTTTAATTACATGTCTGTGTGGGTGTGAGTGAGCACCTGTGCCTGCAGAGGACAGAGGTGTTGGATCTCTTGGAGCTGGAGTTACTGGTGGTTATGAGCCACCTGATGTGGGTGCTGGAAACCAAACTCCAATCCTGCACGCGACACACACACACACACACACACACAACACACACACACACACACACAGAGACAAGAGAGAAGAGAGAAGAAGAAAAAAGAGAAAGAAAAGAAGAAGAGAGAGAGAGAGAGAGAGAGAAAAGAGAAAATCTCCCAAACTAATTTTATCTATTACCTCCAAACAAAAGTGACAGTCCCATTTCTCTAAGACATAACTAGGCAAAGCTTGCATTTGCAAGCTTACTTTTGAGCAGAGGTTGATCTCATTCTACAAGTCAGTGTAACGTTCACTATCAATCCTCCATGACTGTTTGCTCATGGGTAAAATGGAGACATTGATTCCTTCACTAAGGCTGCTGAGCAGATACTGTGGCATTTATAGCATGTACATCACAGTGCTTGGCTCATAGTGACCTTTTCATACAGTTCCTCATGCTGTGCTAAGCCCAACCATACAACTATTTTCATTGCTACTTCATAACCATAATTCTGCTACTGTTATGAATCCTAATGTAAATATCTGGTATGCAGGGTATCTGATATGTGACCTCTGTGAAAGAGTCACTTGACCCCCAAATGGGTCATGACCCACAGGCTGAGAACCACTGGTCTAGCGTCCTGACTCCACGCATTGCCTCCCATCAGCTGTTGTAGCAAAGCAGGACGCAGCTCCTGCACTCTTTTCTGAGCTGGTCAGAACCCCAGTTCTACCAGTCTTACAATGTAAATATCTCACACAAGTCCATCACTGTTTTCAATCACTGCCTCAGCAGACACCACATGTTTGCAGCTGGAATCTTAACCATGACATGAGCAAAAGAAAAACCCACCGAATAGGAGAATGGAAGAGTGCCGTTTGCTCATGAAATATATTTTTTTTTTAGAACTAAACATTTTCTGTGTATGAGTGTTTGACCTGCATATATGATGTGTACCATGCCCATGTCTGGTGTCTGCAGAGGTCAGGGGAGGCCTCAGATTGCTGGTTACTGGAGTTACAGATGGTTACAAGCTACCATATGAGTGCTGGGAATTGAACCCTGGACCTCTACAATAGCAGCCAGTGCTCTTTAGCCATGAACCATCTCTGCTGGCTCCACAATGGATATATTGACTATTTAATGTTTTTGAGACAGGGCCCCTATGTAGTCTTGACTGGCCTGGGACTTACAGAGACCCACCTTTCCCTGCCTCCTGAGTGCTGGGATTGAAGATATGCCAAGCATCACAGTGGAATATTTTAAGTCGACACAAAAAATGAGTAAAAACTGTGACTCATATGTACAATGGACTTCTACTCATTCAGTAAAAATGGATGGAACAGGCAATCACTATGTTAGGTGAAATGTGCCAGACCAGAAAGACAAATACCACATTTTTTCTCTGTGTGTGTGTGTGTGTGGTGTGTGTGTGTGTGTGTGTGTGTGTGTGTGATGAATCTGGAAGGAGATCTTGAGACGGAAGAAGAGATCTCAGTGGTGGAGGAGAAAGCAAAGACGGGACATGAGAGGTGGCCACTGGGTGAAGAGGACCAGCAACAGGGTGTGGAGCGCGGACTAGAACAAAGTCCATGAACAACGACACAGTGGGTCTGGGATGTGGCTCAGCTGGCAGAGTGCTCGCCTAGCATGCATGAGCCTGGGTTCGATCCCCAGCACCACAT
>NC_051063.1:183969469-183998820 GCF_004664715.2 Peromyscus leucopus
TCGAATTTATGGCCAGCCTGGTCTACATATTGAGTTCCAGGACAGCCAGGGCTACACAGAGAGACCCTGTCTCAACAAACACATAAAAAGAAATTATCCTCAGGTGTTTAGTCTGCGGCCTGCCTATCTACATGAGACCCCATCTCAGTGGTTCTCAATCTTCTTAATGCTTGATTAATGACCCTTTAATCAAGTCCCTCATGTGTGGTGACCACCCCCTCAACCATAAGATTATTTTCATTGCTACTTCATAACTGTAATGTGCTACTATTGTGAGTCATAAAGTAAGAATCCAATGTTCAGGGTATTGGACGTGTGGGGGTCGAGACCCACAGATTGAGAACTGCTTCCCTGTCTGGAAAAAGAAAGATAGAGGCGAGCGAGGGAGGGAGGGTGTGTTGCCACGGGCCCAGCTGCTTCCAAGTCAGTCAGGCTTTTCCAATCTCAAGGAGCCTATTCTAATCTTTTGTCTTTTTTGGTCCTTTTTAGCATTTTAAAGAAAGACTTATTTCGCTAGGCGGTGGTGGTGCACACCTTTAATCCCAGCACTCGGGAGGCAGAGGCAGGCGGATCTCTGTGAGTTCGAGGCCAGTCTGGTCTACAGGACAAGATCCAGGAAAGGCACTAAAACTACACAGAGAAACCCTGTCTCAAAAAACAAAAAAGAAAGACTTATGCCTTTTTTCTTATAAGCAACCTGACGTGGGTGCTGGGAGCTGAACTCTGGTCCTTTGATAAAGCAGAAGTATTTTTAATCTCTATTATTTCCAGCTCCCCGTTTTAGCAACTTTTTAGATACAAATAAAAACTGAAATGTTTATGGAGTACAGTACAGTGCATTGACGTATATAATTTGTGGGACAGCCTTATTGATAAATACATTACCTCCCATGCTTATCACTTATGTGACTATGTGTAATGAGGATACTTTTTATTTTTACTATTCTTTTATCTTTGACTATTTGAGAGAGGGTCTCATGTAGACCCCAGTCCAGACTTGAATTTGCTACACTTGAGCTTAGCCAGAAGGCTGAGAAGGGATTTGAAATTCCTATCTATCCAGGATGACCTTGAACTTCTGATCTTCCTGTGTCTGCCTCCAAGTGCTGAGATCAGCACACCGGCTCTGTGAACATTTTAAAGTTAGCTGTTAGCTGCAGCCACTGTGCTGTACCACAGAGCACTTGAACTTTCTCTGTTGTATTCAGATTCTGTCTTGGGGTCATATCCCTTAGTTCTATTAACCCTATCTTGCCCGTCAAGGGCAGCTCCGCCCATTAACTTCACACTGAGTTATAACTTGACAAAGAACTTGGAGGGGTGGCCCAGGGGTGTCACGCAGTCTGTAGAGTGCTTTCTTGGCCTGTGGGAAGCCCTGGGTTTGAATCCCAGCACTGTCTAAAACTGGCTGTGAGAGCAGACACCTGTAATACCAGCATTTCAGAAGTGAAATGGGCAAGTTCAGGGCTGGAAGGTCACTTTTGGCTACATGGGGAGTCGTAGAGCAGCCTAGAATAGAGATTTTCTTTGTTTTGTTTTGAGACAGCGTCTTTCTATGTAGCCCTAGCTGTCCTGGAACTTTCTATGTAGACCAGACTGGCCTGGAACTCATGGAGACTCTCTTGCTTCTGCCTCCATAGTACTGGGATTAAAGTCATATGCCTTCATGCCCAGCTCTCGAATACAAATCTTGTTTCATAAATAAAAATAAAAATATGGGCACTTACAAGGGTGCTCAGGATTCATCCTCCAGTCCCCACATTGGGCTTTACTCACTGAGCACCCCTAGCCATTTTTTTTAAAAACAGTGTTTCTCAGCTGGGTGTGGTGGTGCACACCTTTAATCCTAGCACTTGGGAGGTAGAGGCAGGCAGAGCTCTGTGAGTTTGAGACCAGCCTGGTCTACAAAGTAAGTTCCAGGACAGTCAGGGCTACACAGAGAAACCCTGTCTTAAAAAAAAAAAAAAAAAGATAGTGTCTCACTATGTGTCTCGCTAACCCCTGAATGGCATGAAACTCACTATATACACCAGGCTCATCTCAAATTCACAGAGATTGGCCTGTCCTTGCCTCCTGCAAGCTGGGATTAAAGGCAAGGCTCACCATGTCTGGTGTATGTTTGGTTTGTTGTTGTCGGGGTTTTTTTGGTCTTTGTTGTTGTTTTTGGTTGTGTTTTCTTTTGTGTGTTTTGTTTTGTGTGTTTTGTTTTGATTCGAGACAGGGTTTCTGTGTGTAGCTTTGGAGCCTGTCCAGGAGCCTGTCCTGTAGCCCAGGCTGGCCTCGAACTCACAGAGATCCACCTGCCTCTGCCTCCCGGGTGCTGGGACTAAAGGCGTGCGCCACCACCGCCTCACAGGTTTGTTGCTGGTTTTGAGATGAGGACCTGCTATAGAGGCTTGGCTGGCCTCAGTGTAGCAGGAATCTTGCCTCAGCCTCCAGAGATCTGGGATTCCAGGCATCCATCACCCACCAGGCTGGCTTTTTCTTTTTCTTCCTTTTTGTTGTCAGTGGGAGAGGGGAGCACATGGACACCTCCGCATGCTTGTGGAGGTCAGGGCGCCACTTTCAGAGGCCAGCTCTCTTCTTCTGACCAAAGTCATGTCATAGGCCACACAGCAAGTGCTCTTACCCGCTGAGCTATCTCGACAGCCCTCCTTATTCATGTTTCCTTCAGACAGGGTCTCATGTTGCCCAGGCTAGACTCTACTTCACTAGCTCAAGTTAATCTCCAATCCCTGATCCTCCTCCTTCTGCCTCCTGAGTGCTGGGATTAGCGGCGTACACCACAGAGCTTCCTGCCTGCTGAGAGCCCTCCACCAACTGAGCTACATCCATCGCCCTTTTTTTTTCTCATTTCCTTTCTTATTTATTTATTTCTAATTAGGATCTCACTAGGTTGTCCGCTGGCCTTGAATTCACCACCCTTCTGCCTCAGCTTCCAGAGTGTTGGGATCACTGGTGGGTGCCCTCACACCCGGCTGAATAAACTGATTCCCAGCCACGTATTTTCACCTGTCTTCGCCTCCACGCCCAGGGCCAAGTTGATGAGGTCACTTCCTGTCTTTCTTCTCAGTTTCACAGCATTAGCGTGACCCCTTGGATCAAACCAGAAAAAAAAAGGAGGGGGAAGCCTTACCCTGTGAACAGGCGCAGCCTCCGGTGTCTCTGCCAGACTCAGCAAGAAGACGAGGAGGAGGACCAGACGCATGGGGCAGGCCATCCTGAAGCTGGGAGAACACAGCCCACAGCTGAGGGTCCTGCAAAGACAGAGTGAGCGTTATTCTCGCCTGTCGGTGGTGGCACACACCTTTAGTCCCCACACTCGGGAGGCAGAGGCAGGCGGGTCTCTGTGAGTTTGAGGCCAGCCTGGTCTCCAGAGCGAGTTCCAGGACAGCCAGGACTACACAGAGAGAAACAGAGAAACCGTGTCTCAACCCCCCCCCCCCCAAATAGAGTTATTCCTCACAGCAGGTTGGGAGCAGCTCTGATATGGTGGAAAGGATCTTACTGAATGGGATTGATCTACTCTGCCCCCAGGGAAAAAAAAAAGACACATAATATCTACAGCTGAGTGAGTTTGCCACCATCATGGTGACATCATCACTATGACCAACGGTTGGTAGATAATATCTTTTTATTTTAAATATTTCACAGAAAAATAAAACAAATTCCAATCTGTTGTTTTGTTTTGGCATCTTTCCTCTTTCTGTGTGTGTGTGTGTGTGTGTATGGGTGGGGACTGGGAAAAGCTTCTCATAAACAAGCACTCTACCACTGAGCCACACCCCCAGCCCCTCACTGGGGGATTCTAGGCAGATGCTCTATCACTGAGCCACACCCCAGCCCCTCACTGGGGGATTCTAGGCAGGGGCTCTACCACTGAACCACACCCCAGCCCCTCACTGGGGGATTCTAGGTAGGGGCTCTACCACTGAGCCACACCCCAGCCCCTCACTGGGGGATTCTAGGCAGGGGCTCTACCACCGAGCCACACCCCAACCCTCCACTGGGGATTCTAGGCAGGGGCTCTACCACTGAGCCACACCCCAGCCCCTCACTGGGGGATTCTAGGCAGATGCTCTATCATTGAATTATCTACATCTCTGGAATTTTTATTTTATCTTGAGACAGAATCTCACTAATTTTCCCAAGGTGGCCTTGAATTCATTCTGCAGCCCAAGCTGGCATGGAATTTTTTATTCTCCTGCTTCAACTTCTTGAGTGGACTGGGATGGATGGCAGGCTTGTGCTACAGGATGCTCACTTTTTTTTTTTTTTTTTTTTTTTTTTTTTTTTTTTTTTGGTTTTTCGATACAGGGTTTCTCTGTGTAGCTTTGTGCCTTCCTGGAACTCACTCTGTAGACCAGGCTGGCCTCGAACTCACAGAGATCCGCCTGCCCCTGCCTCCTGAGTGCTGGGATTAAAGGCATGTGCTGCCGCCGCCACCACCCGGCTCAGGGTGCTCACTTTTAAAACTCAGGTTTGCTTCAAACTCCAATCCTCCTGCCTCTCCACTCTGGAGTGTGGGCATTACAGGTACATACCACATCTGGTTTAAGAGTGGTTTTGGTTTTTTAAGCTTTTTTTTGAAATAAGTGTTTAAATAAAACAAGGCTGAGGCTGCATGCCTATAATCTCAGCACGCCAGAGGTGCAGGCTGGAGGGTCAGGAATGCAGGGTTATCCTCGGGTTTGAGGCTAGCCTGGGATACATGATACTATCTAAAAATGAAAAAAGAGAGAGAGAGAGAGAGACAGACAGACAGAACTGAAGAGATGGTTTAAAAGTACTTCCTGCTCTTCCAGAGGAATCCAAGTTTAGTTCTCAGCGTGCATATTGATGGCTTATCACTGCCTGTAACTCCAGCTCCAGGGAATCTGACACTGTCTTCTGGCCTCTGTGGACACTCAGACACACACACACACACACACACACACACACACACACACACACACACTCGTGCTTGTGTGTAAATTAATAATAATAGTAGTAGTAAAGATGAGGCTAGAGAGATGGCTCAGTGGCTAAGAATACTTGCTACTGACAGGTGATGGTAGCACATGCCATAGATCCCAGCACTCGGGAGGCAGAGCCAGGTGGATCTCTGAGTTCAAGGCCAGCCTGGGCTACAGAGTGGGTTCCAAGACAGCCAGGGTTACCCAGAGAAACCTTGTCTCAAAAAAACTAAACAACAACAACAACAACAACAAAAATAGCTGCTACTATTGCAAAAAACCTGGGTTCAGTGCCAGCACCACCCTCAGGTGGCTCACAACCTCCTATAGCTTGGGCTCTAAGGAATCTAATGCCTTCTTCTGGCCTCTGCAGGCGCCTGAACACACAGGGTGCATATGCATGTAAAATAAAATAAAAAAGTCTCAAAGGGGGGGGGGGGGCTGGAGAGATGGCTCAGAGGTTAAGAGCACTGACTATTCTTCCAGAGGTCCTGAGTTCAATTCCCAGCAACCACATGGTGGCTCACAACCATCTGTAGTTAGATCTGGTGCCCTCTTCTGGTGCACAGATATGCAGGCAGAACACTGTATACATAAGAAAGGAAAGATGAGGCTAGAGAGAAAGGAAGGAAGGGAGGGAGGGAGGAAGGAAGGGCGAGCATGCACAATGAGGACATTGCTCAGTGGAGAGACAAAGCACTGGCCTAGCAAGGTTGAGGACTGGAGTTCAGATCCCCAGAACTCGTATAAAAGCCAGGTTCAGGACTGTGCATCTGTAACCCCGGAGGTCCTACTGAAGCGGAGGGTGGAGGAGGAAGGTGCCCTGAAGCTCACAACGAGCTGTTCCATTATCCACGGCTCTAAACAAGAGACCCTGCCAGACGCAACAAGGTGAAGGGTGGGAATCAACCTCAGATTGCCCTCTGACGTCCCCACATGCAATGCAGCACTCAAAAATAAATAGGAGCCGGGCGGTGGTGACGCACACCTTTAATCCCAGCACTCGGGAGGCAGAGACAGGCGGATCTCTGTGAGTTCAAGGCCAGCCTGGTCTACAGAGCGAGATCCAGGACAGGCTCCAAAACAACACAGAGAAACCCTGTCTCGAAAAACCAAAAATAAATAAATAAGTAAATAAACAAACAAATGAATAAATAGGAAAGGAGTCGGGGGCGGGGGAACAAGAGAGTTGGTTGAAGGAAATGTACAATGAATATGTCAAACTGTCTTCGGTGCCCATGGGACCTTTCCTCACAGATTCCCCAAATCTGCCATCCCTCCGGTCCCTTGTATGAAATATACAATGCTTGTGCAGAACTTATGTGTGTACACCCTAGACACAGGTGTCAGAGCCCCTAGATCTGGAATTATGATTGATTGTGAGCCAGTCAATTGTAAGGTGCTTGAAGTGGATGCTGGAAACTGAGTCCTCTACCAGAGCAGCAATGGCTTTTAACCACTGAGCTATCTCTCCTGTATACCTTTTTGTTTGTTTTGTTTTGTTTTTCCAGACAGGGTTTCTCTGTGTAGCTTTGCAGCCTGTCCTGGAATTCACACTGTAGCCCAGAATCTCTGGCCTTGAACTCCCAGAGATCCACCTGCCTCTGCCTCCCCAGTGCTGCGATTAAAGGTGTGCGCCACCACCGCCCGGTGCCTCCTGTATACTTTAAACCGCCTCTAGACAATGCTGCTCATCACCAGGAAAATACTGCAGCATTGGGTCCTTAAGGAAACATAGGAAAAATGTCAGTACGTGTGTGGAGGTCAGAGTACAAGATTCAGGACTCAGTTCTCTCCCCACACCTTGTAGATCCTAGGAACTGAACTCACGTCGTCAGAGTTCACTTTCAAGTACCTGTGCCAGCTCAGCCATTCAACTAGCCTTCCCTGATAATTGATATTTGATGATTTGAATTTACAGATTAGTGTAAGGATTATGTGCTTAATTACAGCTCCAGCCTAAAAAGCGGGGTGCTCTCTCTGTGTTCTCTCTCTCCACACTCTCTCCTTCCGTATTCTCCCCCTCTCTCTCTCTCTCTCTCTCTCTCTCTCTCTCTCCCAATAAAGCTCTAGAAAGGTAACCATGGCTCTCGACTCTTCCATCACCGATACATCCAGCACTCTCCTCCATCGGCAGCCAGCCACGAGCGCCAACAATTAGGAAGCTGTGGTATAAATATCTGACTGATAGACTACTGACACCAGAAAAGAATGGACTAACGGTCGCCAGAGCCAGATGTGGCGGTACACACCCATAATCCCAACACTCCAGAGGTGGAGGCCGAAGGGTTAGAAGTTCAAGGTCATTCTTTTGTACAACAGCAAGCTTGAGTCCAGCCTGGAGCACATGAGACCCTTTCTCAAAAACAGAGGTCAGCAGCATGGCTGAGCAGGTCAAGGAGCTTGCTGCCAAGCTAGTGACCTGAGTTCAAGTCCTAGAAGATACATAGGGAGGAGAACTGATGCCTAGACGTTGTCTTTCTGAACTCCACAGTCATGCCGCAGCACCTACGCAAGCACACACACAACACAAAGTAAGTCAACGATGTGATAAAAAGGAGGGGGAAAAATCAAGAAAACAAGCAAAAGATACGGTCCACTCCTTCCTCCCCTCACCCTTTACCCGTGTTTCTCAGATCCACCACTCCCCACCCTGTGGAATTCATCCATACCCACTCTCTCCTCCGTACCAGCCCCTGCCGGTACCTCCCTAGTGACCCATCACCGACGCCTCATCTCTCTTGCTGACCCACCCCCTCATATCCCTGTCATTCTCCAAGACACTTTTCCCACGAGAGCACTCAGCCCCTCCAGCCTCCGGCCTCCCCTCCAGCCCAGGCTCTCACCTGCGTGGAATCCGCAGCGCTCAGCAGCTCTCGGGGGTCCTGGCGGTGATGCTTCTGAGGAGAATGAGGAGTTGAAAGAGAAGAGGTTAGGGAGAGAGGAGGGCGGGCGGGGTCGTAAGGAGGGAGGCAGGGAGGCGACTCGGCCACTTGAGTGTTTATTAGCCGGTCTGTGAGGTCAGACAAAGGTGCTTTGTGGCAGAGAACATTTCTCTGCCTCGGCTGTCCCTGGCCGGGCCTTACCTTGAGGCCCCCTGACTCTTCTGCCTCTTTATCCTCTCTCGGACTTGTGTTTTTCTCACTCTGTGTGTGTGTGTGTGTGTGTGTGTGTGTGTGTGTGTGTCTGTGTCTGTGTCTGTGTATGTCTGTGTGTGTCTCTGTGTGTCTCTGTGTGTGTCTGTGTGTCTCTGTGTATGTGTGTGTGTCTCTCTGTGTTTCTGTGTGTGTCTCTCTCTGTGTGTATGTGTGTGTGTGTGTGTGTCTCTGTGTGTGTGTCTCTGTGTGTGTCTCTGTGTGTCTCTGTGTGTGTCTGCGTGTCTCTGTGTATGTGTGTGTGTGTGTCTTTACGTCTGGCTCAGTGGTTTCCCTTCTCCACAAACCTTGCCTCCTCCACCTGGCATAACATCTCTCTAGTCCAGCATCTCACAGGGTCCGGGACATCTGTGACTGAAAATGATTCTAAAATGGCTCCTGGAGATTAGCTTGAAGGCTCACATTTGGAACCCCAGTACTTTGGGGGGCTGAAGCCTGGGGATCTTGAGTTCCTAGACTTTAGTGAGACCCCAAACAACCACAAAACAAATAAGGGCTGGGGAGATGGCTCAGAGGTTAAGAATGCTTGCTGCACAATCATGAGGTCTTTTGAGACAGGGTTTCTCTGTGTAGCCCTGGCTGTCCTGGAACTCACTCTGTAGCCCAGGCTGGCCTCGAACTCACAGAGATCTGCCTGTCTCTGCTTCCCAGATGCTGGGATTAAAGGCCTGTGCCGCCACCACCCCACACGAGGACCAAAATTTGGATCCCAGCAGCCACATAACAAGCCAGATATCCTCCAGCTCCCTGTAACCCCAGTGCCATTTGGGGGCGGGGGTGGGTGCAGACAGACAGAAACAGGTAGATCACCAGGGCCAGCCGGCTTCCAGTCTAGCCAAAGAAATAGGAGCCCCATATGAGCATCAGGGAGAGATGCTGCCTCGAAGGAATAGGCGTAGAATGGAGAAAAGGGACACCCAACGCCCTCTGTGCCTTTGAGTGTGCACACAGGTACACTCACCCATGCACACAGACACAAACATGCATACTCGTAAATACACCAAAATTTCATGTGTTTATTTATGGTACGCACATCCCACAGCATATGTGTGGAGGTCAGAGAACAACTTGTAGGCGTCAGTCTTATCATATGAATCCTGGATCCCCAGCCTCAATGTCAAGCATTCTTTCCCACGGAGGTTTCTCACTGGCCAATAAATAGTTTTAAAAAAAAGAAAAGAAAAAGATAGTGCCTGGATCTCAATAAACAGCTGTAGGATGAGCTACTGAGGGAGGCCGTTGTGTCTGCTCCAGCTTCTCCTTCTGCTTTATTCTGTCTCTCCATTTCTCTCCCTCTGGGCCCCAGACAGGAGCCACTTCCAACAGGAGAGAGTTAAACCCTACCATCGCCACTTGCTCCCCGAGAAACGGTGGGAGAGTCTGGATTCTCCTGGAACCCCTTCTCCTCCTCTCTGCTAAGAGGCCTCTTTCTTTCCTGTATGCCCCTCACCAGGGACCACTTTTGTCTCTCTCTGCCTTTGTATCAGCCCCCATACCTAAAGCGCCCCTTCTGGAACCGGGCCTGGTTCCTCCTTGTTCCAGCTGGAAAGGGTAGAATCCAGGAGGTTTGGACGAAAGGGATGGGAAGACAGCCAAGCCCTTGTCCTGAGGTTTCCTCTGTCTGACCTCAGATCTGGGGGAGGAAGAGGAAGACACTTAGGAAGGAGAAAGTGGCATGGCTGTGTAAATGGCTTTTCTGGGAAAGAGGAGGGAGGAGGAGAGGCAATGTCCTCAGGACAGGGGGCAGGAAAAGCTATGGGATGGAAGCCTAGAGGAGGTTACCTGGAGACCGCAGGGAGGGAGGGAGGGAGGGAGGGAGGGAGGGGGAGAGTTGAAAGAAGGGTGCTCAAAGACCTCACTAGCCATCCTCTCTCTCCCAAAAGATTTTATTTTCATTTTCTTTGTGTGTGTGTGTGTGTGTGAGAGAGAGAGAGAGAGAGAGAGACAGAGACAGAGACAGAGAGACAGAGACAGAGACAGAGAGACAGAGAGAGAGAGAGACAGACAGACAGAGAGAGAGAGACAGAGAGACAGAGACAGAGACAGAGACAGAGTCACGTGTATGCGGGTGCCCACAAAAGCCAGGAGAGAGTGTCAGATCCCCTAGAGCTGGAGTTACAAGCAGTCATGAGCCACCAGATATGAGTGCTGGGAACCGAACTTGGGGCCTCTGCCAGAGCAGCAGGCACTCTTGGGCCCTGGGCCATTTCTCCAGTCTCCCCATTTCCACATTTCTTCCCAGGGTTCTTCCCACCTTCTCTCTCCTCCCTGCCTCATGCCTAGACTCTCCTAGCCACGGGAGCGGTCGTGTGTCTTTGTCACCAGGAGGGGGAGCCAAACTCAGGCAGATCCAGGCCGGGTCTGGGTCGGTACTATGGCAGAAAGCAGACCTGGTGGTGACCCTGAGTAGTTAAGCTTCTCCTCAACAACCTCTCCATCTCTGCTGGGCTGGGGCTTCCACTTCTAAAGGAAGTGTTCTGTCACCACTTTCTATCTCCCCTCCCTTGAAAGCCTCTACTCCGACCCTTACTACTTTTTTTTTTTCATTTTTAAATTTATTTATTAAATTTGATTTTACATATCAGCCACGGATTCCCTTGTTCTCCCCCCTCCCAGCCCACCCTCACCCATCCACCCCCGCCTTCCTCCCAGCCCACCCCCCATTCCCATCTCCTCCAGGGCAAAGACTCCCCCGAGGATTGAGTTCAACCTGGTAGATTCAGTCCAGGCAGGTGCAGTCCCCTCCTCCCAGGCTGAGCCAAGTGTCCCTGCATAAGCCCCAGGTTTCAAACAGCTAACTCATGCACTGAGGACAGGACCCAGTCCCACTGTCTGGATGCCTCCCAAACAGATCAAGCCAATCAACTGTCTCACCTATTCAGAGGGCCTGATCCAGTTGGGGGCTCCTCAGCTATTGGTTCATAGTTCATGTGTTTCCTTTCGTTTGTATATTTGTCCCTGTGCTTTATCCAACCTTGGTCTCAACAATTCTCGCTCATACAAACCCTCCTCTTTCTTGCTAATTGGACTCCCGGAGCTCTACCCGGGGCCTAGCCGTGGATGTCTGCATCCAGATCCCTCAGTCCTTGGATGGGGTTTCTGGCATGACTATTAGGGTGTTTGGCCATCCCATCACCAGAGTAGGTCAGTTCCGGCTGTCTCTCGACCATTGCCAGCCATCTATTGTGGGGTATCTTTGTGGATTTCTGTGGGCCTCTCTAGCTCTTTGTTTCTTCCTTTTCTCGTGTGGTTTTCATTTACCATGGTCTCCTATTCCTTGTTCTCCCTCTCTGTTCTTGATCCAGCTGGGATCTCCCGCTCCCACAGGCTCTCTTTCCCTCGACCCTCGCCCTTCATTACTCCCACTCATGTCCAGGTTGTTCATGTAGATCTCAGCCATTTCTCCGTCATTGGGTGATCCTCGTGTCTTTCTTGGGGTCCCTTACTACTTTCTGACCTCGGTGGGTCTCCAAATGAAACACAAATGTGAAGTTTGCATCCGCAAAAGAGAGAAAATGTGCGGTGTTTGCCTTTCTGAGTCGGGGTTACTTCACGCAGAATGACTGTTTTCGGATCCATCTATTTACCCGTGAATTCCACAGTTTTGTTTTCCCTCCCGGCCGAATAATAGTCCGTCGTGTAAACGTGGGTTTTCGTCATCCTTTCGCTGATTGATGGGCATCTCGGCAGTGTCCGCCCTCTGGCCACTGTGATAGAGCAGCAATGCACTGGGATAACTAGTGTCTCTAGAGCACGGTAGTGGAGTCTTTGGGGTGTGTGACTGTGGGCTACTCTCCATTTGTCTTCTTCGCTTTAGGAACCTCCACGCTGGTTTCCATAGTGGCCGCCCCAGTCTACTCCCATTGGACCAAGGACATATTCACCGTCCCCCCACATTAACACCACAATTCGTCATCAATTTATTTGTTTGTTCGGTTTGGGCTTTTTGAGACAGTTTCTCTGTGTAGCCCTGACTATCCTAGAACTCACTTTGTAGACCAGGCTGGCTGCCTCTGCCTCCCGAGGGCTGAGATTGAAGATTTGTGTCACCGACGCCCGGCAATTTTTTTTTTTTAAATTATGGTCATTATGACTGGGCTAAAATAATCTCAAAGTAGTTTTAATTGGCACGTCACTGATGGGCAAGGATGCTGAACAGTTAAAATGTTTCTCAGCCATTTGTGTTTAACGTTTGGAGAACTCTTTATTTCCTTTCCTCGCTAAATTAAAATTGGGTTGTTTTCATGATGTTTAGTTTCTTTAGTTCTTTATATATTTTAGAATCGGATGGATTCGCTGCAAGGCATGCAGCTGGTAAAGACGGTTCTCAATCTGTGACTTTGCTCAATTGATGGTGTCCTTTGCCTCACAGAAGCTTTCCGGCTTCATGAGGTCCCATATATTAATTGTTGGTCTTAGTGCCTGTGCTATCTATCAGTGTTCTGTTCAGAAAGTCCTTTCCTGGGACAATGACTTCAAGTCTATATTTTCTGCCTTCTCTTGGACCAGATTCAGGGTATCTGGTTTTATGTTGAGGTTCTTGATCCATTTGGAGGTGAGCTCTGTTGCAGGGTGATAGGTATGGATCTACGTTCATTCTTCTACATGCCGACATTCAGTGTGGACAACATCTTCATTAAAGATGCTGTCTTTTCTCCAATGTGTACAGTTGGCTTCTTGGTTAAAATAAAATTTTAAAAAAAATTGGTGGCTTAGGAGTATGGGTTCTCAATGCTATTTCACCGAGCAATGCTCAGATTTTGAAGCCAGGGCCCCGAGTGCTCTTACCTACCGATTTGTCTCAGCCCGGCACAGGGTTTCCATGCATTTCCTGTTATTGCAAGTGAAAGTCCCTCAGTCTGCATGGCACCCTTCACCCCACTGCTCCATGCATCTCCTAGTCACTCGACAGGCTGCAGCCGACTGTGTGACTTCAGTCTGCCCCACTGCACAGCAAAGCTAACCTAATGCTGCCATGGAAGATACCAAACGAGTGTGGGCCCTTCGTGCACTCTGTGGCCATGCATTGGTCTAGGCCTCCTCAGCTATGTTGGGGGGGGCACTAGGGCTTGGCAGCTTTGTCAAAGGTGCTGGTAGCACCCACCTGCTGTCTGTGTCTACACCTCTGTGCGTCTCTGCAACAGAGAGGCTGTAAAATGGTGGACAAGCCAATTAGACGTCTCTTACCCACGGCCACGAGAACTGGAAGCCAGAGGCAGCAGCAACATAATTGACGGGTTAGGGGTGGCGACGGCTAGGACTCCTGAAGGTGTAAAGAAAAGTTCTGAGCCAGCTTCTTGAAATGCTCGTGAAAGTTCTCTTTGCAGAAGGGGCTGTCCATCCATTTTTTCTTATCTGCAAATGGTAAAAACTCCCAGAGAAGACGCCTTACCTTCTCAGCACAAGAAACACCCCCTTACCACCAGAGGGCATCATTGCTTCAAAGGAACGCCCACTCTTTTGAAGACGGCCCTAGTTTTCTGTCACATTACCCTACTAAGCATATTTTCTAGTGAACCCTCAATTTCTGCCAGGGTCCAGACCCCACCCACATTCTGCCACTTATACATACATTTGTTATTCTTCTTCTAAAAAGTATAGATGCATCCTGCTTTGACCATTTCTTTGGGCACATATTCCAGGGAAGGTCCCATGTGGGCATTAGAATAAATAAGGACTTGGCATGATGGCCATCCTTTTAATCCCAGCACTCAGGAGGCAGAGGCAGGTGGATCTCTCTGAGTTTGAGGCCACCCTGGTCTATATGGTGAGTTTTTCTGGACAATCGGGACTACATAGAGACCCTGTCTAAAAAAATAAAACAAAAGAGAATAAAACTTGGGCATAGCGGCACATGCCTTTAACCCCAGGCATCATCATGCATGCCTGCGATCCCAAAACTGGGGAGGTGGAGAAAGGAGGATCAGAAATTCATGGCCACCTTTGGCTACATAATACCTTCGAAAGTCACCCCGGCTTGCTCCAGAGATACCTTGTCTCTAAACAAAACAGTGCCTAGGGTGAGCACTGAGGACCTTCCACCACACCCCCTCATCATCGTGCAGCAGTTACACGGAGTTCTGGTGAGGCAGCAGAGCCCTGGGGCCCAAAGTAGGTGCCCAAAGACCCCAGCAGGGCCGGCCCAAGGGCTGTCCCGCTCCTTCCCAGGCCACACAGCCCACTCCACATGTGTTTCCTTCCTGGAGAAAAGTGAGGTCTAGACTGCAGGACCGTCATTGTGCAGAACTGAGGACAAGAGGCAGCCTTCACCTTGCCAAGGCCAGAACCGAGTCTTCTCGGCAAAATGCACTGCCCCAGATCTGCTGGCACTGGTTATCTAGGGATCCCCCAAGAACATGCAGTCACCTAACTTCGTAAATCGGCAAGGGTGGTGGGTGATATTAAAGCACCATGACTTAAGAAATTGCAACTTCCCGCTAGGGTGGCACACGTCTTTACTCCCAACCCTCAGGAGGCAGAGGCAGGTAGATCTCTGTGAGTTCGATGCCAGCCTGCGTTCCAGGACAGCCAGCACTATGCAGAGAAACCTTGTCTCAAAAAACAAAACAAAACAGAAATTGGAACTATCGCCCAGAAGGGGCGCCGCCTGCCTGAAGCCACACAGGCAGGACACCCCAGACCGGAGCGTGTCCGGTACCAGACCTGTCATGAGTCTCGTCCTTGCTTCTGCAATGTGAGTGTGAGGTGGAGCCCACCCAAGTCCCCTGTGCCTCGGACGCTCGACTCCCACAACACAGGAGAGTCTCAGACTCCTGTACACACTGAGTCAGTCACTTTATTACTCTCTCTGATGCTGGTGACCTGCCATCTGTGACAAGCTTCTCAGGCACCTCTGCCTTTGAACTGTGGAGAGAACCAGATCCTGGGCCGGGCCTGCTCCTCGGAAACTATTGCCTCCTCTCGCCTTTGGCCCCGACTCTGTCCTGGGGTCCAAGATTGCCTCCTTCGGGAGGCAGGAGGGGTTGGGTCGGGGCTCTGCTCCTTCCCTGAGCTCCTTTTCCCGCATGAAGGGTGTCCTGGGGCAGGTCTCCCCTCCACGAAAAGAGGATGGGATGAGGGAGAGAGAGGAGGGTCTTTTGTAGGGGCAGGTGAGAGCTGAGAACTCCAGAAGGGAGGAAGGAGTGGACACGGGGCCCGAAAGGGAACGCAACGCTTGGGTCGGGAAGAGGCGGTAGGGATGTGGGTCGGGGTGCTAAGGGGATGGCGCCCTGCAGCAGGGGTTTGGAACGGCAGCTACCCCAGGGCCCAGGGCGGGAAGGCACCCCCACCCTCCGGCCCTGGTGCTGCAGTCCCCTGGGCGGCGGCCGCCCGGCCATGGATGCGTTGGTGGCGGAGCACGTGCTCGCGCCGCCCGAAGCCCTTGCCACACTCCCAGCAGGCGAAGGGCCGGGCGCCAGAGTGCGTCTTGCGGTGGCGCACCAGGTGCTCGCGCCAGTAGAAGGTCTTGCCGCACTCGCAGCAGGCGTGCGGCTTCTCGCGAGCGGGCAGGGGGCGCAGCGCGGGCCCGGGGCTGCCAGGGTGGGTGCCGCGGTGGCGCCGCAGGTGCTCCTTGCGCCGGAACGCCTTGCCGCACTCCGGGCACGCGTGCGGTTTCTCGCCCGAGTGGCTCTGGCGGTGGCGCAACAGGTGAGCCGGCTTCAGGGGCGATTTGCCACACTCTGGGCACGACACGGTGCCTGGGGCCGCCAGGAAGGCGGGGAGGACCGGTGCCGGCGGGGCTGGTGGGGGGCTGCCCGGCTCCTGCTTGTAGGGGCGCGTGGCCCCTGCGCTCCCCGTTGCAGGCACCTCTGTCCCGGAGGCCCCGGTTCCTGCGGGAAAAGGAACAGGGTGAGGGTGGGAAGCACAGTTGGGGACAGGGAGGTGGCCTGGAAGGCAGGTTTCCCTCCCCTGTGCCCCCTAGCAAGGAGCCTGACACTGCCTGGTTGGGCCAATGGGTAGCTTTCTGGATCAGGGAGTAGGGAGTAACGAGACAGATAACGAGTGGGCGGGAGGGAGGAGGAGCTGGGAGAATGGACCCACAGACACACACACACACACACACACACACACACACACACACCACACACACACACACACACACACACACGGGTGAGGGTGCACAGTGAGTTAGGAACAAAGGAGAAACCAGGTGGTGGGGACAGAAGGGAGATTCCCAAGGTACACAGATGGGCGGCCGACTGCAGAGCGCAAGGCTGACGGTGTCCGAGTGGAACGAACAAACCGGTAGGAGGAGCAGGTAAGCTGCGTGCGAGATGAACTACACATGACCGCTCTGTCTGGGTTTCCTGTCTGCTCCACAGAGCCCCAGGGACGCCCACAACCCTGGTTTGGGTAGTTTTACAGCATGAACCCGGCGTCCTGTCCTCTTCTGTCTGAAATGCCCACTGGTCTCCCCTTGCAGTTATCTGGTATCTTCCAGGATACCAGGCTTCTGCCCCACTGTCTAGAGATACATGGAGTCGCCTCACCTTAAGGTGATGGAACAGACTCCATGCCCAGCCCAGACGCCGGGCACATGACCCAGAACCCCGACACAGCACCTGGGAGGGGAAGAGCACGTGACTCCACTGGAGCCGGTCCGAATGGGGTTGGGGTGCAGAAGGACGCGAAGCAGGCTGCCTGGGCCCAACCCTGGTTTAGAAGCATCCACCCTCAGTTGAGACCTTTTAGAACAGCCAGTTCTCACTGGGCACGCCGGCATGCCTGTAATCCCAGCGCTCAGGAGGCCGAGGAAATAACCGTGCCAGCCTGGGCTGCACAAGGAGGCCCTGACTCCAGAGACCACGTCTAAGTTTAGGTGGTGCTATGGGGTTTCCACGCACTGGCAGAGCAGCACCTGGCAAACAGAGTCTGAGCCCGCCTTCCGTGGGCTCCCTAAAGGCAGGGAGGGGCACGTGGTGAGCTGTTCCCGGAGCTTTCACTGAGCACGTAAAGATGGCCAGGTCAGTCCCTGACTTAGCTTGGGAGACGCGGACCCCTGATGTTGGGGTCAAGAAAGAAGTGGGAAGAGAGGCCAGCAGCTCACCTAAGGGAATCACGCCACTTTCTTCCTTTCCAACACCGACCCCTGAGCCTTCTGTCATATCCCGAGGTGCCCTCATTGCCGAGGACCGATCTGGGGAGGTTGCTGGGCCCTGAAACGAGATAGCATATGCCAAATTGAGAAATTACTTTATTTTATTTTATTATTTTTTATTTATTATTTATTTATTTATTTATTTATTTATTTATTTATTTATTTTGAGACAGGGTTTCTCTGTGTAGTTTTGGTGCCTGTCCTGGATCTCGCTCTGTAGACCAGGCTGGCCTCGAACTCACAGAGATCCTCCTGGCTCTGCCTCCCAAGGGCTGGGATTAAAAGCGTGTGCCACCACTGCCCGGCCAAATTGAGAACTTATAATAGCCCGTATTTACTTCCCTCTCCCCACACCTCGCACACAGTTCTTAAATCCTACTGCCTGCTTTTTGTTTGTTTAAGATTTATTCCTAGCGTGCTGAGGTGCGCGGTGCATAGGCACAAATACACATGGAGGCCAGAGGACCGCATCCTCTGGAGCTGAAGCTACAGGAAGTTGTGAGTCACCTGTCGGGAGTATTGGGTACCAAACTCCAGTCCTCAGCAGAAACAGCAAGAGCTCTTAACAGAAAAGCCTTCTTTCCACTGGTGTGTGTGTGTGTGTGTGTGTGTTTACATATGCAAGTCAGAGAACAACGTTTTTTGAGACAGGATTTCTCTGTGTAGCCCCAGCTGTCCTGCAAAACTCGCTCTATAGACCAGGCTGGCCTTGAACTCACAGACCTGCCTGCCTCTGCCTCCCGAGTGCTAGGATTGAAGGTGTGCGCCACTAAACGCTACACTACTTGTTTCTATGCTGATGCTGACCTTTGCCGAGTCCCCCGACTCCACCTGGAATGACAGATTCTGCCCACAGAGCCTGTGTACTTCGTTGGGTAAATTCCCAACACATGCTTTGCATCTGTGTAAAGCCTACCTGGCCAGAACACATCAATTTATAAATCCTTGGCTGGATCCAAGCAGACAATATTCTATTTGAGATTCTTGGATCTATTTTCCTTCAGACAGGCCTGGGCTTGCTTTTTAAAGGCTGTCCTGGTATGGCTTGGTTGGACTGTGGGGCAGCGGGGTTAGGGGGTTGGCAGCCTCGTGAAATGAGCTGGGTGCCACCCCACTTCATACTCTAGCAGTCTGTAAAACAGAAGAGTAATCCTTCCCTCTAAGACTCAGCAGGACTTCCACACATAAAACTGTCGGGGCCCGGTGCCTTTTGAGCGTCAGGTCTTCAGTCACTGTCTTGACCCCTCTGCCCTCTGGTTTTCAGGGTTCAATGTGTTGCTTCCTCATGAGACTTGGCAATTTGAATCCCACCCCCCACCACACACACACACATACAAAGTCCATTCCCTCTAGGTTTCAAACTTGTGCAAGCTGCTCCAGCCCCGGGCAGCTTCCTTGTCTGCCGACTGCCCACCTTGTTTTTGCCGCTGGTGTGTACCCGCTGTCCCTCCTTCCGTTCCCGGGCAACTCAATGCAAAAAGAAGGCGTGTGCTACTCTGATGTTTTGGTTGGTTGGTTTGGGTTTTGGTGGGGTTTGTTTTGTTTTTCTCAAGACAAGGTTTTTCTGTGTAGCTGCAGCTGTCCTGGAACTCACTCTGTAGACCAGGCTGGCCTCGAACTCACAGAGATCCGTCTGCCTCTGCCTCCCAGCTGCTGGGATTAAAGGCATGCGCCACCACCCAGCCATCTCTGATGCTTTTCAAAGGCTGAGTCTGGAGCTCTCAGCAGTCAACATGCCTTGGGTGATTTCTCTGTTTACTAAGTTTTCCTCTTGTCACACAAACACCCAGTGCTTTGTGCTTTTTTCCCATGCTCCCAGCTGCCTCTGGGGCTTTGAGACTTCCCTCACTTCTGACCTGAGACAAACTGGTGTGGCGTTTCCTGTTGTGTTAACCACAGGCACTGGCTGGAGGAGCTGCCTCTCTCCAGTCTCCTAGTCCAGCCACCAGCCTTTCTCCAGGTATCTTGAACGGGCAGACACCCTGCTCCCGGGGTTTCAAACAACCCCACGGCTCCCTGTGTCCTGAGACCAGAGACTGGATGACTATGGGCAAGTCATTCTACCGTATGGAGCAGGTCAGATTCCGTCTCAAGAGAAGTGACCAAGCAGAATACACCCTGGCCTTCTGCTCTGAAACTTCAAGGCAGGGCGGTGTTCCTCATCACTGCCAAAACAAGCATTTACTTAGCACCTACTAATGCCAGGGGGTGTTCCAACCAGGGACACAGGAATGAACAGGACAAGCAAGGCGCCTTCCCACCTGAGGAGGGCTGAGCCTACCATGCAGTGTGGGCCAGGCACACCACTGAAGAGCTACAGATGCACTGTGGTGGTTTATACTGTCGCTCCAGCAGGACCAACATCACCTAGGAAGGAGCCCCTGAGCATGTCTGTGAGGGAGAAGACTCACCCTAACTGTGGCTGGCCATTTCGTGGGCACGGTCCCTGATTGGATTTAGAAGAGAGCTGAGAGCCAGGTGTGGTGGCGCACATCTTTAATCCCAGCACTGGGGAGGCAGGGGCAGGTGGATCTTTGAGTTCGAGGCCAGCCTGGACTACAGAGGAGTTCCGGGACAGCCAGAGCTGTTACATAGAGAAACGCTGTCTTGAAAAACAAACAAGAGCTGAGCAGTTCATTGCTCTCGACTTCCTCCCAGGTCACTGATGAGCTGCCTCTAGCTCCGGATGCCATGATATCTCCTCTGTGACAGACCGGACCCTTGAACTTCGAGCCCACAGAAGATTTCTCCTACACGATGAGACATGTAATATGAGCACCAAGGCCACCCCCGGAAGGGGTTTCCTTATGCCCTCCAGGCCCCAGAGCCCAAGGAGCTGAGCAGTCATTAGAAGAGAGCCCAATGACTTCCACACCTGTAGGTTCTCTGCATAACGAGGACCCCACCGCCCAGTCAATAAAGGAGATTTTTGTTGTTGTTCATTTGCAGACCTGGTCTTCCTCTGCAGCCCAGGCAGTTAATCCTCCTACCTTAACTCTCATAATGAGATTACAGCTGTGTATCACCACATGTCTTTGAAGGATTTTTTTTTTTTAATTCTGCTAGATGTAGACATTAAAAGCAACTACCTTGTCTTTAGTTAAAAGAAACAGAGGGCGGGCACCGAGCTAGCTCAGCAGGTGAGGGTGCCCGTGGCCAGCCTGACATCCTGAGTCCCGCGGTGGAAGGAGAGAACCAACTCCTGCGGCTGCCCTGACCTCTACACATGGAAGGTGGTGTGTGCGTGACCCCACCACCCACCACCCCAATACATGCATTTGTCACTGAAAAGTTGTAATGGTCCCAGAGAAGGCTGGCTGTTGTCCTGGCTTCTGGGACGTCGTATGTTGTGAGCCTTCAAATGTCACACCTAGGAAGAGGGTCTCTGCCTGGGCCCCAGACCAGACAAAAGCAAGCATAACCGGGTGGGAGTCTGGACCACTCGAGGTTAGCCAAGGGGTTGGTGACAGATCAGCCACGTGGGCAAGGCACCATGTTGCCAAGCCTGAGGCCTGGTAAAAACCCTGGACCACAAGGTGTGAGGCATCCGACCTGAAGGCACTCCTTGCTTTGGGGGGTTTTGTTTCTTTTTGAAGAGAGAAGGTCTGGCTGCAGGCTGCCCCAGGACCTTCGTACCTCAGCCCCTTGTGTATATATGAACTACCACACCAGGCTGAAGGCTCCCTGCTCATAGCGCCCCACTTAGTAGCTAAGACCAGTCGGCCCCAACCTCTACACCAATAGGTGACACCTGTCGGAGGTTTGGAATCTTCTAGAGATACCCTCACCCACCACCTTTGCTGCCTCCTGGGGCTTCCTTCAGCTGGCGTCCTTGGCATTGATGGAAACCCTGGGCAAGGCATCCCTCAGCTATTAACTGAGGGAGGAAGTGGGGACCCCTGATGTACAGACGGCACTGGAGAAGCACTCTTGCTCCTCTGGAAGAGCAACTGCCACCCCAGCCCCAGAGGTGGACCACACCTTCATTGCCAGAGTGAGGCCACGCGCTGAGAAGCGCAGTCCAGTGAAGCCCCTCCCACGGCCACGGCCACCCCGGCCACGGCCACCCCGGCCACGCCGGCCACCCCGGCCGGCCTCCTGCTCACCCAGAGCTCCTCCAGCAGCGCCACGGCCTCCTCTCCACTCCGCGGCCGGCGGCTGCACACCCAGGCCTGGGTGTCCGCGGGGAGGGCGCTCAGGAACTGCTCCAGCACCAGCAGCTCCAGCATCTGCTCCTTCGTGTGCACCTCTGGCTGGAGCCAGTCGCGGCACAGGGCACGGAGCAGCCCCAGCGCCTCCCGTGGCCCGGCCGCGTCACCCAGGTGGAAGTGGCGGAAGCGGTGCCACGGGGAGTCGAGGGTCAGGGCCTCCACCGACAGGCTCTCCTGCTTCACCGGCTGGGGTGCCGGGGCCTCCATGGGGCCCCCTGGGGTGGAGTCTGCAGCACCTGCAGAGAGAACAGTCAGTCATGGGAGGGCACAGCTCCGCGGTCTGGACTACGGCCTCGAACGTGGGCGACAGAACTGGCCTGAAGCCAATGGGCATCGACCATTACCTGCTCGTCCACTTAATCTTAGCCGCCTCTTGGGCTTTGATTTTCTATTCTGTACAAAAGCTTGCCTGACTGCCTCCCTGACCAAAGAGAAGACAGGCCATTGGAGATGGTTCCCACGAGGCAGTAATCAGGGCTGAAGAAAGGCTGGTAAGAATTATCTCTTCTAAGGGTCGTATGGAAATAAAGTAGAATACAGTAGAAGGCTCTCTCTCTGTGTGTGTGTGTGTGTGTGTGTGTGTGTGTCCCCGTCCGTCCAAGTAGCGGGGAATGGAGCCCCAACTGGGCATCTCCTGTCACCAAATGAAGCTTCCTGTACCAGGGGTGGGTTACCTCTCATCCAGGTGTTGACCAAAGGGGCCCCATGGGAACCCCAAACAATCCAGTCCATTGCCAAGGCTACTGGCTGCTCTCCACACGCCGACAGTAAGGCCCGACTGCTGAAGACCGACACCTACACAACTCACTGGACACGGACAGAGGAGTTGACCGGTGCCTACCCGGGGCCTTCGCCCCTGGGACTGGCGTTCACCGTACTGGAACATGCTCTGCACCGTGCCCGAGGAGAAGGTTAACACCAACCCAGCCACAAAGCCTCCCGTCTCCAGAGGCCGTCTGCCTGCAGGAGGCATGGGGCAGCAGCGGCGCTAAGCTGTGGAGTCACCCCCCAGTCTGACGGGATTGAAGGCCTGTTTCATGAGATGGAGCCTTTCCCCAACACTGCTCAGGTGGCCAAGAACCTGAGGCTAGACACGCCAGGGACCTAGGGGGAAACCAAATCCTATTGTTCTTCTAAAGGAACATAGCGATAAGATGCCTCCTAATGGCATTCTGCTATACTCATAGATTGGTGCCTTGCTCAGCCACCATCATGGAAACTTCCTCCCGCAGTAGACGGGAACAAACACAGAGACCCACAACTGGCCAGAGTGCAGAGTGGGAGGCCTGGGAACAGCCAGTCCTAAGAGGGATGCCTCCATCTTCTCCCCCCCCCCACACACACAGCTCAGGCAGCAGAGAGACTGTAAGGGCCAGAGGGGACGGAGGCCACCGAGGAAACGGTGCCTTCCAGACACAGCGTGACACACGTGAGCTCAGACTGTGGCAGCATGCACTGGGCCTGCATGGGTCTGTGCCAGATGGGGTCCCAGAGCTGAAAGTGGACACGTGCCCCATCCCTAACCCAGAAGCTATCTTCGACTGATAACCCCTGCAAATTAAAATTTCGTTTTCTCCAACAGTTTCACTGGGTAAACAAACCACTCTTTTGTTTTGTTTTGTTTTTGGAGATAGCATCTCTCTGTGTAGTCCTGGCTGTCCTGGAACTCACTCTGTGGACCAGGCTGGCCTTGAACTCACAGAGATCCGCCTGCCTCTGCCTCGAGTGCTGGGATTAAAGGCGTGCGACACCACCAACCGGTCTACTAACCACTCTTAAGGGCAGGCCCCGTGTCCAGCAATAAATAGATGGCCACAGAAAATGAACTCCCTGGCATTTTTGGAGGTTCTTTGTCTCATGATGTTTAGTCAGGACATGTTTGAACTTATTTTTATTTGATGTTTTATTCATCATTTTTATTGCATATATATATTGATTTCCAGTTTTGTGTTTTATGGGATTCCTGTGTCTCTGTGCTTTTCCTTTGTCTCTTTTTCTTCTGTTTGTCTGTTTTGTCCTGTTCGGACTTGTTTTATCTCATTTTATTACTATTCTTTAGATGCCTGTTTATTTTCTAACAAGAGACAGAGTGTCAACTGGGATGAGAGGGGAGTTGGGGGAAGGTGTAGGGTTAAAAAGTCTGAGTTCACGTCCATGTTTTGAAAACCCACCAATCCCTGAGCCCGTCCAAGCTCAGGACTTGAAATCCCACCAATCCCCGCCCTGGAAAGCTCTGCGTGTCAACCCGGAACCTGCCCCTCCCCGTTCCAAGGAACCCTATCTAAAGCCTGCCTCCCCCTTAGTTCCGGGCCACTTCTCTCCTGAGCAGAGGCGGCCACCCTCTTGTGTGTCTCCCGATAAATCTCTCGTGTGAGGTTTGTTGTGCGGTGTGATCTTGCGGTGTTCCTTGGCTCCCAACGGCCAGGACACCTTTCCCTTCAGAGCTGCCAACTTCTGTTGGGGAAGCCGTTCCCCTCAGAGCTGTAACATTTATAGAAGGGAAACTATAACCAGAATATACTGCAAGAAAATAAAATCTATTTTCAATAAAAGTAGGGAAAAAATAAAAGAGATTTTATTAAAATTCAAAGAAAGAGAGAGACAGAGAGAGAACTAGACTCTGATCCTGGTCTTGCCCCTCTCCTGGGGCAACCTCGGTCTGGCAGATCCTCCTTCTTCGTAGTTTCCTTGTGGGTGTTTATCTAAGAAAACACAAGGAGGAGCCACACTACCGGCCAGCCATGAAGATGCACCCACTGGTGCGACAGCAGCCTGACAGATACAGGGGGACCCACGGTTTCTGGTTGGACTTGGAGCCCACCCCCAGGAGAGGGAATTCACACCTGTTACACAGACCCAGTCAGAAGCCCAGGGCTGGAAATGCCACAGGCCAGAGTGAGGAAGCTGCTGCTGCTGCCCGGCTACACAGACGTGACGTGCCTGTCCAACTGCCTTGGGAAGACCTATGCTCACACCCACGCTTGGTGCTGCTGCCGGCTGTGGCCAGGGAAGCTTCTTCTGCAGCAAGCCATTACTGCAGAGTCTCAGATGGCCAAGGTGCTAAGGATACGTGGGGTTTGGGGGGAGGGGGGTTCAAAACAGCGTTTCTCTGTGTAGCCCTGGCTATCCTGGAACTTGCTCTGTAGACCAGGCTAGCCTCAAACTCAGAGCCTGCCTGCCTCTGCCTCCTGAGTGCTGGGAAAGGTGTGCGCCACCATCGCCCTGTCCGTAAGTAGTTTTTGAATGCTCAGCTCTAAGTGGGACATTTGTATCACTCCCTCCAAGGCTCGGGGTACAGGAATTGGAGAGGGAAGAAAGAATGTAGGAGCCAGAGAAAGGGGTGACGTGCTGTGGAACACATGCCAGCTGCAACCCTGGACTCCCAGCAGCTGTGATTACTTGCCAAGTCTTGGCCCATCAACATTCTCTCTCTGGAGGGGGAGGGGCGAAGACCCTGAGCCTCCATGAGGCTTACAGGCAGTTAACAGGTGCTACGGGAGCGGGGCTCACGAGGTCTACCCGGCCCTGTGGACCCACAGGCAGGTAACAGGTGCTACGGGAGCAGGGCTCACGAGGTCAACCCGGCCCTGTGGACCCACAGGCAGTTAACTGTTGCCTATAGACATTTTCTTCTACTACACTGTCTACACTCCTGTCAATAACCCCATGCTCAGGTAAGTGACCCAGTTCAACTCGCAGGGCTGGAACGAAAAAGAGAAAAATACACAAAAGAAGGGAGACAATTTGAGAAGTGGAAGTGACCGGAGGACACGAGAGGCTTATGAAGCTCATGTGAATATCATTAAAACATTATATGTGATATATATATACGCCATTATTAACATAGTTAATATATGCTCCTAAACGCCTTTTTGTTAAATGGAGAGCGTGATTAGAGATGCTTAGCAGTTAAGAGCACCTACTGCTGTTCCACAGGATCTGCTCTCAGCACCCAGACTGGGTGGCTCACAGCTGCCTTAACTCCAGCTCCAGGGGATCTGACTCCATTCCGGCCTCGCTGGGCACCCAGACATGTATAGCACATTCTCTCTCTCTCTCTCTCTCTCTCTCTCTCTCTCTCTCTCTCTCTCTCTCTCATACACACACACACACACACACACACACACACACAAACATCGAGTTTAAAACCCTTCTCAAAGGCTTTCAAAAGAACACAGGAAGGACTCTCCATGTCACCTGGCCTGTGCTCAGATGTGGGCTACTACCTGCCCTAACACCTGCTACCTGATTACTGCAAGATTCCGACCAGTTTCTGATTTTTTTTTTTTTTTTTTTTGAGTCTCACATGGCCCAGGCTGGCCTCTCACTCACTATGTAGCCTAGGATAACCTTGAACTTCTGACCTTCCTGCTTCCGCCTCCCCAGTGCTAAGACCTCAGGTATGCACCACCACGCCAGCTCCTCTCTTTTTCAAGAGGGCACTAATCCCAAGAGTGAGGTTCTCTCCATGACTCCATAACCGCCCCCTACAGCCACTTTGGGGGCTTGGGTTACAGCCCATGAACTCTGGGGGGACACAAACCCTGCAACAGCAGGTCCCTAACTGTTTGAGAGCTGGCAAATGTGGCCAGCAGCCAAGTGTTCCCCAGTACCTGTCTGCATGTGTTTTCCTCGCAATACCTCCAACCCCAACGAAGACAGCCGCCCTTCCTTCCCTTCCCACTCCCTGAAGGCAGAGGGCGGACGAGGATATGGCTCCAAACCTGGGAGGTGGTGTGACAACCAGGGGATATCCGGCAGGACCTGGGGACACTCTGATTGTCGGACAGAAGGGGGAGTGGACAGTGCTGCTGGTGGCTGAAGGGTACAGATCAGAGACACAACTGAACACCCTGGGACACACAGGATACTCTCCAAACATAGGCCACCCGGCATCGTGTGTCAACTGTGCCAAGGATGAGAAAGAAGCACTGGCCTGGAACTCCTGAGGCCCTGTCAGGAGCACTGAGACAGGAGTACCGTTTCCATGGTGACACTGTGTCTAAGGTTAGGAGCCCTTGACTTCTTGTTAAGTCACAGCAAAGAACGTCCTACAGATGCGGCACTCTGAAACTGGCACCAAGAACTCGCTAACTAACCCGCCACACTGCCTAAACCAGATCGGAACGGTGACAAAATCATTACATATGCTAACCCAGAAGGTGGAAATCCCACAGAATCCCACCCCTAGACAAAGAACTACAGGCAACTGATGGCTGTTGAGAGAGGAAGAATTAGCCTCTCTCAGGGATGAGTCCCCTAATTGGTTTTACAATACCAAATGGTTAGCCCTGAATTCATATACACCCAAGCAACACCAAACAGACTGAGCAGGTTGGGTTTACAGTTATGTATGTGTGTATATATGTGTATGTTTATATGGTATGTGTGTATGTATACACATACACACTCGCATGCATATATATAGTCAAAAAGAACAAGAGCCCATCAGTTTGGCAGTATGGGAAATATGCAAGGCATTGAGGGAAAAACGGGGAGAATGATGTAATTATAATTTAATTTTTAATAAAGAGCTGCTGAGAGCTGCTGAATACAGCTCAGAGGATGAAGTAATGGTACCCCGTAAAGCGGTAAAGAAAAAGACACTACTCCACATTACTGTTGATGATTCGGTAGCTGAAATCACTCCAAAGGCGGAGACCGAGTACCTGACATTGGAAAAGGACTCCTACAAAGAGTAAGAATATTCCAGGGGCCAGCGAGAAGGCTCAGAGGGTAAGGGTGCTTACTTGTATGCCTAAGGACCTGAGTTTGAGCCCCAGGCCCCCACAGTAACAGAAAGAACTGACTCCTTCAAGTTGTCCTCTGACAACCCTTATGTATGCCAAGGTATGTTCAGGTCCACTCCTCCTCACTCCACAGAAACACACAAAATAAACAAATAGAGCAAGCCTTTCACAGCATGCTTTTTCTTAAAATTAGAGTTACGGACTGTTTTAGCCACCATACAGGTGATGGATGGGATTTCAATCCTGGTCATCTGGGCTGGAGAGGTGGCTCAGTAGTTAAGAACGCTGGCTGTTCTTCTTCCAGAGGATCCAGGTTCAATTCCCAGCACTCACATGGCAGCTCACACCTGCCTATGGCTCCAGTTCCAGGATTTCTCACACCCTCACATAGGCATGAATGCAGACAAAACACCGATGCACGTAAAAATACACTATATATATATATATATATATATATGTATATATAATATATGTATATATGTATGTGTGTGTATATATATATATGAACCCTGGTCATCTACAAGAGCAACAAGTGCTGTTAACCACTGACCCATGTCACCAGCCCCTCAGCCGTTTGTCTCTAAGCTGAATTAGGCTGCATTCTGTGGCTTTACTGTCTGAAAGTAAAACTCGCCATAAACTACACATCAATTTTCCCAAATGAAGGCCTTTCTGATATGATGAAAAACAAACAACTAACCCTGGTTGAGCGCCACTGTGGTACGGATGCTAGGCAGGAAGACTGGGAAAGCGCTCCTTCCACAGCCCTCTTCCTCCCAGGAAGCCTGGAAGACACGCCTATCGATACAGTATTTTCCTCTGACAAATGTTGTGAGCAGTCAGTAACCCCCTTATAAAAGCCCACAGCAGATGTCTCTCATGTCTGGATCAAGGGAAAGGGGATTTCCTTCGAGGCAAGACCCAATTCCTACAATAAAGAGAAAATCCAGGCTGGAGGGATGGCTCAGAAGTTAAGAGCACTGGCTGCTTTTCCAAAGGACCCGGGTTCAATTCCCAACACCACACATGCAGCTCGCAACTGTCTGTAACTCCAGTTCCAGGGGATCTGGTACCTCACACAAATATGCATGTAGGCAAAACACCCACCAATGCACATAAAATAAAATACAAATAAATTATAAAAGTAAAATAGAGAATATCCAGGTTTATGACCTGAAGTGGGCAGCCTAAAGCCAGATGGAGAAAGACAACACACCCGTGGATGCGGTTAAGACAATGGAGATAACAGTCCACTTCAGTGAGGTGTGTCCTTCATATCCCCAGTAGCTGCACCCAAGACAGGGGCCTGCAGACCTCCACAGCTGGGCCTTGTGGGGTGGGTAGGGCGGGTGCAGAAAAGTCAAAAGGTCTAGATGAAAAACCTCCAAGCCGACCGGAGCTCATGTTCAGGTGCTGGCGGTCAGGGAGCAGATCAAACAAACTCCAGCGGGTAATAACGACCACAGACTGCTTGTAACTGATTGTAGCCCTAAAGCTGAAGCGATGGGGGTTAGGGGTGGGGGACCGAAACCTGCCCCACAGGAGAAGCGGGGTCCGGGAGATAAAGAGTTAGCTCTTCCTTCCCCCACACAGAGCTTACGAACCCCCAGAGTCAATTAGTGACACTGGCTGGTGACTAGACTTTCTGGGTGACACATGCTGAGTTCCAAGCCACAGACAGCAACTCTTGGCCAACAAACTGGTTAAACTGAATACTACAAAGGTTAACCCCAAAGGATGGACGGCTGACTTCTTGCCTAAGGTCCAAGCCACCATGGGAGGAGGAGTTTTGTGAGGAGTTCTGGGTCCCCATTCAATTATCTCTGACTGCTTTTTCTGCTTTTCGCTTTCTCCAAGCTATCAATGTGGGGGGGGGGGCGCGTGCACCCTCAGTGCAAATTGCCCATGGAGGCCGGAGGTTGAGGTTAGGCGTCTTTATTATTTTAAGTCTGCTACTGAACCAAAGCCTGCTGCTTCCTCTGACAAGCCAGTGAGCACACACAGAGGTGTCCCTATGCGCAACCCTGACCTGAGTACCGATCCAGGTACTCAGGTCCTCAGCTCTACCCACTGAGCCATCTCCCCACCGTCCGTTTGGGGGTTGTTTTCTTTGTACTTTTATTCCAGGAAGTGTATAACTTTCGGTGTGTCCTTCTTGCACCTCACACCCCTACACTCAATGT